>NC_056737.1:729095064-729389734 GCF_019279795.1 Protopterus annectens | reverse complement strand
TTAATTGAATGAATTACGGATTTCATGTAAGGTTGTTGTTTTCATGGTTTTGAGGTGCTGTCTTAATATGAATGTGGGTAATTGGTCACTAAGGCCAGCTGGTACTGTACCATAGTATTGAGCAGTAGATGAGTTGTTTATAAGGATCCAGTCTAGTATGGATTCCTTGTTTGTATTTTTGTCAATGTGGGTGGGTGTTTAGTTTTTTATTTTTTATTTATTTATTTTACATTTGTTGAGTATAGGAATACAGGTTGATGTGATTAGATGGATTTCCAGTCAATGTTAAAGTTCCCAAGGAGGAGTGTCTCCTGTGGGAGGTTTATGGATGTCCAGTTTAGTATAGACTCGAGAGTAGGTATGTTGTCACCGTGGGGTATGTAAATAACCCACTAGGTTTAATTGCTTCTGTTTGATTTGAATTTTGGTGAATAGAGTTTCTGCATTGGTAAATGCTGGGATTTCTTTATGTATAAGGTCTACCTTGAGGACAGTCTTGTTATAGTATGGCGACATCTCCACCTTTTTTGAGAGTTCTTTTAGCCCTGATTATATTATAAACTGGGGGAAGTATCTCATAGGGCTCTTATGGACTCTGCCACTCACAGTGACCCCTTCAAACCCCTCATAGGGCTCATAGGTTAGTACTAGGCTGACTACCCTTGTGGGCCATTTTAAGTATAGTCAATTAACCCCTGTGAGAATCAAACTGTGCTCCTTGTGTTTGTAATGTTAACAGCTTAACCATTATGCTACCCCCCACCCCATCATTGTCCTTAATGTGGGGTTTGAGCCAGGTCTCTGTAATGATTGTAATGTCTGGGTTATAAGTGGAGAGCGTGGCATTGTAGTTCAGTTTTGTTCAAGATAATTCTAGTGTTCATGCCAAGTATAAGGTTACAGGGCTGTTTGTAACTAATTGCATGCTGGATGTTTGTACTAGTGAAGTTGGTAGTATCAGTTGTGGGGCCTGGGTTTGAGTGTATATCACCACAAATTTGGAGCTGTGTCTGCAGGAATAGACATAGAGATTGAATTTTGAGTAGAAGTTTAGTTAATCTGTTGGGTTTGGTGGAAGGTATGTTGGAATTAATATATTTGACTTTATATATCTCAGTGGTAGAGTAATTCAGTAAATGAGGTTGGATGCAGGAGAAGGGAGTGTTGCTATGTGGTTGGTAAATGGAAGTTAGGGTTGGGCTGGGGTGAAATATTATGTGAGCATTATAGTAGCAGGTAACGGTGTAAAGTGTATCTAGTAATAGATGAGAGGTAAACATAGCTACTACAGGGTTTGTGAGCAGTGGTTTGGTTGATGGTGATAGTATGGGATATGGTAGGAGGACTTGATGGGTGGAGGGTGGGAGCTCGTTAATGCTTGCAATTGAGTAGTTTTGGGATTGGTTGAGGTGGTGGATGAAATGTGGGTGGGGGGTGTGGTCTAGTGTCTATAAATTGTCAGATATTGGGGACAGGGCAGCAGAGCGGAGTGAAGCCCAAGCGGTAGTGGGCAGGCCCAGATCAATAGTCAGCTGTTAGAAACCACTCGGTGAACCTTAAGCAAAGGTATGCTACTTTGCACAGTCACCCTACTTTATACTGTTAAATTAAGACGAGTGTAGACATTATCTAATTTTACCTGAAATTCTTAAAATTATATAAAATTAAAGCTGGGGTTAGTTGCAGATGAAACAGGAGAACTAATGGAATGCTACTTTATAAATTTAAGTGTTTCTCAAAAAAAATAGGCTGTAGTTGGGGGGGGGGGGGCACTTACTGGAGAGAGTTGTGCAGCTGTTGCTTCCTGGTGATGTACTCATCAGTACAGTGTTTGATTAAGGAACTATACAGTAGAATGTACTAACACACTAACATTTAAGTTAGTGCAGTTAAGGTATGTTACTGTCTAGACACTTGGAAGTTAAGCACCTACATTAGTTTTTAGTCTCTAGTTACAAGACAGTGTCTGTGGGTGCCCAGTGTGCAAGAGAGATGTTTGAAGTTTCCACTACTTGTTATGGGGGACAGAGACCCACTTGACCTGATGGGTGGTTTAAATTACTGAAAGAAAAATAAAAAAAATGTAAAAGAGCATTAGGTTAAGGCAGCACATGCTGTGTGACCAGTCAGATTGGACTTGGTTTAACAATAGTCAGTAACAAAAACATCAGGTACTGGTAATTGCTATTCCTGCTTCAGCACCTGATAACATAAATCTGTTCTTGTGGCAACATACAAAAATAAAATGTGAATAATACACAAATCAGTTCTCTACTACATTAAGCAAGATACACTTTCAAGATGTTCTAAACACCAGTCACTGCAGTTAAATGCAATATTTGAAATAACCCTTCTGGCTCTATAACAGTAAACAAGGAAAACAGGACATATCTAGGTGCATATGTGGCAGAAGTTCATTAAGCAGAAATATCTAAAGGTATCCTGCAGTGTTAAAAAACAGAAAAAATAGTATAAGCTGGTGTAATAAAGAATTGGGTATAAAACCACAATATACAGCATACAATGAATGCAAAAACTTGCATGAGAATGATTATACACCAGGGGAGACAAACAGCTGCTGTGGGATTTGAAAAAAAAAATAAAATGGCACCCTGGGTTTAAATTACCGTAGGCTGTCCAATACAGGACAAGAGCTGGAGGGGAGAGAAGTAAAGACTACAGGGAACGAGAAGGATAGCCAATGGCTAATTGAAATCTGCAGACACTTTTTGAAGTGCAAGAGAATTAGAAACCACTCAGTGTACCTTAAGCAAAGGTATGCTACTTTGCATAGTTGCTCTACTTCATACTGTTAAATTAAAGCAAGTGTCAATATTATCTGATTTTACCCTTAAATTCTAAAAAGGTTATAAAATTAAAGCTGAGGTGAGTTACAGATAAAACAGGAAAGGTAATAGAATTCTACTTTATAGATTTAAGTGTTTCTCAAAAGGAAATAGACTGTAGTTGGGGGGGGGGGGGGGCACTTACTTGAGAGCGTTATGCACCTGTTGCTTCCTGAAGAAGTACTCGGTACAGTGGTATGATTAAGGGAACTGTACAGCAGAATGTACTAACATGCTAACATTTGTTTAAGTTAGTGCAGTTAAGGTATTTTACTGTCTAGACACTTGGAAGTTAAGCACCTACATTAGTTTTTAGTCAGTGTCTGTGGGTGCCAATGCGCAAGAGAAATGTTTGAAGTTTCCACTGCTTGTTATGGGGGGCAGAGACTCTCTTGATCCGATGGGTGGATTGAATTTGCCAGATGGGTAGCCAAACTGGCTCACTGACAGGGCATATACTGTCAAAGTGGGTGACTTCACCTCTTGCAAATGGTCCAGCTGGCTGCAAGTATTCAGGTGTTCTAAGCCCTTGTTCTGGGAAGTGTACCTTTCTCAAGATGAATTGGATGCAGGTTTTCTATGTTGTCCATTGTGGAAGGCAGAATGGGATCATGGTACCAGTATAGGCTGGCATCATACTTAGTGTGGCCTTGCCTCCCTGTACTTGGATATCCACCCTGCTAGGTTTCTAGAACACCTGTTTTAACCAAAGTGCCTTTGGGATATGGATTCCCCTGACCTTTTAGCTCAAGGATTCAGCCAAGTGTTATTCCACTCCTGGTAGCTCTGCCATCTCCATGTGTTCCTTTCCTTTGGCACAAGTGAGGGACAGTCCTTCTGCCTCATTGATATCTGATCTCTTCCATATTCTTTCAAGATGTGGATCCCCTTGCCTGCTTTGTCCGTTGTTAAGCTGACACTTGTGAAAATGAGAAATTGAGTTTTCTTATTAGAGCATTGCTGCAGCTGAGTTTCCCCTCCCTGAATAGGGCCTGATGTTGAAATTTGTTTGACCCAAGACTCCTATAGAGTGAAGAATTTGAATCTCCTTCAACTCTGGTGTGTGGTGGGACTGGATCCTTGTCACCACTGAGAGCTTTTTCCACTGCCCAGGCTCCAACCTTTTTTTGCTCCTCGGTGCTTACTTGGTCTGTTTATGGCTTGATTAGTTTCCTCAGCATTAGATCTGTAGTGTTCTCTTCTCTGCTTTTTTGGCCAAACATTTTGTCTTAATTTTTCTCAGTACTCAGCCTTCTAGCTTATCTGGTTTTGGTCTCTGTCTGCGTCTACAAGTACTTCTTGACAACTCAGTCAAAACCCATAAGACACAAAATAATGTCCTTAATGTTTGATATATTTTATCAGTTCTGCAAGAGGGTCCTTTTTAAATCATTCACTCCAATGGAGCTCAGGAAGTTGAACCTTTTGACAGAATCATATTATGTCTTCACATTTCAAACAAAATTTTCATATATCTGGAAAGAAGTATAAATGGCAAAACCCTTTAGCATAAATTATAGTGGTAGTATTTTTTAGGTTACAAGTCTTGAACTGAATTTTATATGTCACAGTAAAGACAGTACTGTGCTTGTAATATTTTGTAAACAACTTACAACATCCCAGGAACCAGTGGAGTTGCATACATACTTTCAGCATCATTTTATTCTTCTAGCTGCGAGCTTTCATATGAAGCTAAGGAGTTTTGTCTGTTTGGTTGTTGAGATATTTAGAATGTGAAAATTATATCTAAATAAATTAATATCATAAAAACAGTTAATATCTCTTTATCTGCACTAGACAGAGGTCAAATATTAATGCAGATGAGTTTGCCATTGTGTAAGTTTTAAGATGAAATCTTTTAAAACCTTGTCCATAGCATGGTTTTGGAATTATTGATGCAAATATGAACAAGTAGGGCAGCCACGGTGGTGCAGTAGTTAGCATTGCCGCCTCAAAGCAAGTTCTCCGGTTCGATCCTTGGCTGGGATGCCTTCTGTGCGGAGTCTGCATGTCCTCCCTGTGGTTGTGTGGGTTTCCTCTGGGTGCTCCGGTTTCCTCCCACATCCCAAAGACATGCTGCAGGTGGATTGGACACTCTAAATTGGCCCTAGGTATGAGTGTGTTTGTGCCTTCTGTGGAAGGTTGGGCACCGGGCTGGCAACTCGACATCGTAAAACTCCACTGCCAGTCATGAGCGGACAAGGTGATTCGCTGTGGTGACCCCTAACTGGGAAAGCCGAAAGAAGAAGATGCAAATATGAACAAGTAATATATGACGCCTAGAGGTGACCATAGCAGTTAACTGCAAATGCACCTGGAGGCATCACTCGGATGTAATGAGTTAATGGGTCAGAATTTTTCTCTTCCTTTGTAGGTTTCATTTGTCTTTGGCTGTTAAGGGTCCATGGAAATTGGACAAGTATATACTTTGTATATCACTTGCTAGCAATGAGTGTGTTGATTCTTCATTACTCTTGATTTATAGGAGAGTGTTTTCTGTTGTCAAGGGGACAAACAAACGTGTGTGTGGGATGAGTGCTATTATGGATGTAGCATCCTGAGTGCATTGTTACAGGCATATGGCTGTACCAGCGTGTAGGAACTTTCAGACAAAAAAATGAGTGCTGATTGATAGAGAGGAAAAACCCAACAAAAGGACTAATCACCTCTGTTTAGAGATCAACTGATAAGGTAAGAAACTGTTTTTCATCTGTTTGTAAAAATTGAAGCATATTTGTACTTTTAATAATTTGTAGTTTTTGTTCTGATATTTAAATGTTTCAGAAAAAGGCTGTTGTAGGGGTATCTTCAAAACCAGGACCAAGTGATGGTGGAAGAGCAGCTGCCAAAAGCCGTTTGGCAGCAATAAAGGCATCTATGAAAGCTAAACTTAAGCAGGAGGAGACTACTGAGGCATCGTCTGAACGTGTTGAAAATGCAGATATGGTCGTGTTTGATGCTGGCTTTTTTATGGTAGAAAGTCCTGCAAAACATTTTAATGGTATGTTATTGATTCTGTTTAGAAAACCTAATTACATTCGAATTAAACTGAGATGCTTTATATACAAATTTCTCATCTCTCATGGTGAGCTTTACTCTATTTAAAAAGAAAACAGGTCAGTGTACAAAGCCTGATGGGTGGATAGAACTATTGTACATGCTGTCTATAAAGAATGTACCCCCTTACCGTGAACAGTATTTCAATAGATTCCTTTTTTAAATGCACTTCTGCCCACTTGTAACTGTACTTAGACTGGTGCAGAAACAACTTGTCTATGTGCTTTTTATTAATGCTGTCTTGACATGTAGACTTGAGTAGAGCTACAAAATTCTGTTTTCCTCTTTGTTAGTTTTTCACAGGTCAGTGCTTTATGATGGTTTTCTGCCTTATTTTTTGTATCTTTGGTTATTTGCATTTTTATTAACCCACAGGTATTTTGGGAATATTTTATCTTTTCTTCGCTTTTCATTTCTGGTGTTGTGGCTGTTCATTCTTAACTGAACTTTGAACATTATTTTATTATATGCTACAAGGACATTTTGAAAAACTCCCGAATGTTAAGGACCCTTACACACTCATAATTTCATTTTGGAGTCTTCATGCAAATAGGTAACATGGAATTTCTTTTTTGTATTCAGCTTGGTTAGGATCCTTCCTTTTGGGGGGGGGGGGGGGGCACTTTCCTCTCGCTCGTCATGGGTTCGTGTGTCAGCTGCTGAGTGTGCCTGGCCCTTGCATTACTCAGATGTTCTTCGTGTTTCACTGTTACAGTCATTACACTTGGGTTATCCTGCTGGCAGACTACCCTCAGTCGGCCTGAATTCCAAAGTCTAGGTCCGGCGTCTGTTGCTGTCGCCTCTTCCCTGACGTCAGTGCGCCAGGGGTATAAAAGATGCAGCCGACGCCATTTTCTTCAGTCTTTCTTGCCACACGGTGCCCAAAGCATAAGCAGTTCGCAAGTGCCGGTTGGCCGACTCCTGAGATATTCGTGTTCGAATTTCAGATCCGGAGTCTTCATTAAAAGCTAAGTACCCCGTTGGGGAAACTTTTTTCTTGCTCCAGACCGATGTCAGTAAAAGTTGATAATTGTATTTCTTATGGGAAGCAAATACCCTCATGAGGACTTTCATTCTTACTGTATTCCTTGCCTAGGCCCTGACCAAGACGTTGCTAGTTGTCGGTTTTGTGCTAGATTTAACCAACGCACTATTAAGCGTCGGTATGATTTTGCATTGCACTATTTTGGCAGAAGATTTAATTATACGATGTCGAATAGCCATCCAACTACCGGAATTCACAAGAAACGCATAGAAAAAGAAAAGGACAGGCATCCGAGGTCCAAAACCGACGAGGCTTCTTTTAAGCCAGTCGCCGGTTCTCAGTGAGGTGCCTTCGCAGCTGCTGATGCCCGCTACCTTAGGCCGCTGGAAGCTCAAGGTATTGGACCTTCAGAGACCATTCCCTTAGATGGGTCCGGAGCCGCTGAGCAGGCATCGGCTTCTGAGGGTGTTTTCAGTCCTGCTCAATTACACATTAAAATGACTTCAGCTTCAAAGGCAAAGACTATAGCACCTTTAAAGACAAAGAAACAAGTACAACAGCCTCATGGACAGGCCTCCATGCCCAAAAAACAGATGCTCAAAATGGCCGAAGACTTAATTACTTGGATCAGGGGTTCCCATCCCCCTCCTGATAAGAGGCCTAGGCAAGAGACAGAATATGAATCTTCAGATAAGGTTTCCATTTCATCTGATTCCTCTTCTGATCAGGAATACTCTCTTCCTCCCTACGAGGATTCTGATACTGAAGAATCTATCCCTTCAGCCTCTCCTCCTGAGGATTACTCTTTTGGGGAAACCTTGCATACCATGAGGGAGCATTTCCACTGGGAGAGCCAAGGTTTTTCAGAATCTAAGAAATGGCTCAGAGACTTCCTTTTACTACCACAGCACAGGCCCCTAGCTATTCCACCTGTTAGATATTGTAGGTGATGTATGTTCAGAGTCCAGTCTGACCCCTGACTCCTTACCTCCAGCTCTTGTTAAGCCAGACTGGTATTACAGGGTTCCTGACTCTCATAAATTCCTTTTCAAAAACCCTGCTGCTGACCCAGAAACTATCTCTCAGGGTCCCAAAGGGGTCAAGGCTTCCGCTGCAAAAAACCCTACCCCCTCTGACAGGGATTCTAGGGCATTGGACAGATGGGGAAAAAAGATTTACACTTCTGCTACCTTGGCTATAAGGGCTTTAAATTGTCAGTTTCATGTGCTCAAATATCAGCAATATGTTATGTCACTACTTAAACAGAAAATATTGATAAATTCTGAATGTGCAGAAAACAAAGGAATGCAGGATTTATTGCATGCAGCTGAACAAGTTGGAAAGCATACTTTGCAATGTGGTTTTGATTCTTTGGAGGCCTCCTGCAGGGCCGCTGTTACGGGTTCTGTCGTCAGGAGGCATGCTTGGTTAAAGGAACAAAATCTGCCTGATCATGTCAAAGCAAAATTATTAGATGCTCCATTACAGCATGATACCTTATTTGGTATTAAAGCAGAAGAGGCGTTAAAGAAAATGGAAGACAAAGCTAAATCTATGCAAACGGTTAAGGATTTCTCACAGGTACAGCCTCCAAGATTTAGCAGACACTGGCCTACAAAGAATTGGTCCTTTCCACTGTCAGACCACAAAGGGGCAGATACAGACGCTCAAGAGGCAGATCCCAGCCCCAAGGTTTGTACAGGTCTAAACAATGGGGTACTTCAACCTCCAAAAGTGGAGAAGACAAATCACAGCCATACAGGAAACAGTCCCAATGACTTCCCCCTGCCTACACCAAGCACTTTTCTTCTGGCAGCACCTTTAGGGGGAAAACTAGCACTTTTCTCTCAAAATTGGCACATAATAACCCAGGACAAATGGGTCCTAGACATAGTGTTACAAGGCTACAAGTTTCATTTCCATACCCTGCCAAGGACAAATGGCTGGTCAGACCTGCCAAAACATCAATGGACAGAGGCACAAAAGCAAGTCTCATCCCTCATGGACACGATGGCCATTCAACAAGTACCAGAGCAAGAGCAGGGACAAGGATTTTATAAAAGACTGTTCTTGGTAAAAATAAAGGACAAGACCTGGAGACCAATACTGGACATATCTATTCTAAACACATGTCTGGATTTACCAAAATTCAAAATGTTGACTCTACAGCAACTTCTGCCCATGCTGGGCAAGAAGGCTTGGCTTGTGACTTTAGACCTAAAAGAGGCATACCTGCATGTCCCAATCAGACAAACATGCAGAAGATACCTCAGATTCAAAGCTGGCTCAATGCACTACCAATTCTCTGCACTGCCCTTTGGCTTATCTACTGCGCCCAGGGTCTTCACAAAGTGCCTGGCCCCAGTAATTGCATTCTGCAGACAAAGAGGAATACAAATATATCCTTACTTGGACGACTGCCTCATACAAGCAGAGAACAAGGGCATTCTACTACAGCATCTGGCGTTTGTAAAGAGATTACTACCATGCCTAGGGTACACAGTCAATGAACAGAAATCAAAACTAGTACCCTCTCAAGAGATAATATTCCTGGGTGCAAGCTTAAATACAACTGCCTAGATGGCTTATCTCAAGCCAGACAAACAGAGGCAACTGACTACCTATTTCAACCTGTTGGCAACAAAGGCCCAGTTATCTGCAAGAAAAATTCTGCAGGCTTTGGGCTTCATGGCATTCTGCATTCTGCTAATTCCATATGCGAGACTGCATATGAGGAAACTTCAATGGTACCTAAAAAGTGTTTGGACTCAACATTGCCACAGCCTGGAAACATTAATTACCCTCATTCCCTGCCTGCAACAGGAGTTTCAATGGTGGGCGAAGGCTTGTCACCAGAACAAGGGACAGCCATTCACTTTACCCCCAGCCAGGTAGACATTAACAACGGATACATCAGATTATGCCTGGGGGGACCATATGGCAGGAAGATGTATTCAAGGCACATGGTCCGCAAACCAAATGCATCTACATATCAATCAAAAAGAGATGCTAGCTGTTCAGAATGCCCTGACAGCCTTCAAGGACCTACTTCACCCAGGACAACTACTGATAGACGGTCGTGGTATATAAACAAGCAGGGAGGCACTCATTCTTGCCCCCCTTTGCAGACTAGCCATGACTTTGTTGGAACACAGCATTGACTTACCAAGTACATCTGCAAGCAAAATTCCTGCCAGGAAATATAAATACTCTGGCAGACGAACTAAGCAGAAACCTCATGGATCCCCACGAGTGGAAATTGGATCCACAAGTCTTCAGCATGATAACAAGGAAATGGGGATGCCTGGATATATAGATCTATTTGCCTGTCCTCACAACTACCAACTAAAAAGATTCTGTACAAGGACTTATCACAGACAAGCATGGAAAGTGGACACCCTATCTTTCAGCTGGAAAAGCTTAGCAGTATATGTCTTTCTTCCACTGCCTCTCCTTCCCAAGGTACTCCTAAAGGTCAGACAAGAGAAGCCAAAGATGATACTGATTGCTGCAGACTGGCCCCGCCAGTACTGGTATCCAGTCCTAAGGAATTTGTCTCAAAGCCCGGCTTGGACCTTGCCTCAAATACCTCATCTGCTATCCCAACAAAACAATCAGAACCTGCACAGCCAACTAAAGACCTTGAATCTGGCAGCATGGCAGATAATGTAGTCGTACACAAACACGCCTCTCACTAAAGCTGTGATGGATGTCATTTTGGAGGCCAGAAGGCCTAGTACCAGAAAATCTTACACTGGAAAATGGAAGAGATTCTGTGCTTGGAACCAGGCACAAGGAATTGACACAGCTGTACCAAATATTCCTCAGATTTTGCAATACTTAACTGAGATGCTGGGCAAAGGCCTTTCCTTTTCATCAATTAATATTCATGCCTCTGCCATTTCGGCTCATTACAATACAGAGCCACCAATCTTTTCTCGTCCCTTGTTAAGGCAGTACCTCAGTGGAGCCAAAAACTTAAGGCCTCCAAGGAGATCACCAATACCTGCATGGGATGTCTTGGAAAAACACACCCTGCCTCCTTTTGAGCCAGACGCTACAGCTGATATAAAGTTTTTATCTTGGAAAACAGCTCTGCTCCTAGCAATAACCTCTGCAAGACGAGTCTCAGAGCTACAGGCACTCATGGCTGTAGAACCTTTTATCATTTTTTATCCAGACAGGGTTTCTCTGAGGACAAACCCGACATTTATGCCTAAGGTAGTGTCAAGTGTGGCCCTTAACCAAACTATTCATCTGCCTACTTTTTATCCAAACCCACAGAATAAGGGGGAGAGAATTCTGCATTTTTTGGACATACACAGACAGCTACGCTTCTACTTGAACAGAACCAAAGCTTTCAGAAAGACAGAGCCAACTACTAGTGGCATATGCTGCAGGATCACAAGCAAAGGCTATCTCAAAGCAGACCATCTCAAAGTGGATAGGCCACTGCATTCGTTTCTGCTATTCACAACATGGCAAGCCAGTGCCTAAGGGCATTAGGCCACATGCAACCAGAGCAGCAGCCACTTCAGCAGCCTTCCTCAGGGGAGTACCTGCTACCTGGAGATCAGTGCACACCTTTACAAAGCACTATCATTTAAAACTCTACTCTAAATCCAGGGCAGGCTTTGCCACTGCAGTTCTGCAGGGCCTCATAGCCGCTCCTAATGCTATTTAGCTCCAGCCTCCCAACCTTAGCTATGGAATTCAACCCAAGTGTAATGACTGCAACAGTGAAACACGAAGAACATAGTACAGTTGTGTACACTTACCATAAATGTAGATGTTCAAGTGTATTCACTGTTGCAGTCCAGGTTACCCACCCACTGTCCCCCATATCTTTGCTGGAACTTATCTGCACTTCTCTAATCTATACAACCTATGTGGTGTATTTGCTTGTAGATTAAGGTATATTATATTTTGGTGCATGCATGATGTTCATCGTGAAGAAAATGGCATCGGCTGCATCTTTTATACCCCTGGTTCACTGACTTCAGGGAAGAGGTGACAGCAACCGACACCGGACCTAGACTTCGGAATTCAGGCCGAGGGTAGCCTGCCAGCAGGATAACCCAAGTGTAATGACTGCAACAGTGAATACACTCGAACATCTACATTTATGGTAAGTCTACACAACTGTACTTTCTTTGCTTTACATAGCTTGAATCTTATTACATTTGTCTTAGACAAGTTAGTCCAAGATGTCTTAAAAGGTTGAACCCACCAAGGCCAGATCATGAGCCAAAATCCACACCAATGCTGTTTCTGTTGCGTTGGTGACAAATCATACCCTTCCATAAATGTGCACATTTGACTTTAGCCCCACGCAGTGGATTAGAAAAAAGTTAGATCCCTACCGGACTTAACTCATGCTAGAAACATTTGATGGTATTCAGTAGAATTATTGGTAGGCTACTTCTTTTGGTAGTTTCCAGGTCAGTGTTTTACTACCAAGAAAAGATAAAGTCTAAGATTCTATATATACTTGTCTTGCACTATTCTAGGTAAATTCATTTTCGTGGTGTCCTTATGTGCTGCAGTTCCTTTTTCACCTGCAAAGCGTCAGCGATGTGCCAGTCACCTTTTGTCAGTGAGAGGCATATGAGAAGTGCATCCTGGTGTGTCTACATGTTATTTTTCCTTAGGTAGGTAACCTGCCCACTCCAAGAGATTGGTCATCAGAGTTTCTAGACTTGAACTCTCTCAATGCATGTGGAACAGATGATTCACTTTCATGGTGAGGAAGGTTTCCTGTGCCATCCCAAACAGAGGCCCTGATGATAGGTGCAGTTATTGGATGTGTGTAATGTAGTGATATCTGGTGGGAGCCTTCCTCTATAGATAACAGCTTAGTCTGATGCCAGTTCTAGGCCTTGAACAGAGATCTGTCTTATCTGAGCAGCACCTCATCAGAGTACTGATAAGCCCAATCCTCCAACCATCACAGGCTGAATCCCATATGTACTTACTGAATATGGTCCAGAACGTTTTTGAGTTGAGTTTTTGGAGAATACTCGTTCATCTGAATCATTTTGGAAAGGAAGACTTCTGCTGTCCACTGATTGTGCTCCCCTTTACTTCAACCAAGGAGCCATATTTCTTACTAATACCCGTACTATGAATATAGAATCTCTCCCTTTTCTGCTGTAACCAGCATCTGTAGCTCAAAATAAATGAATAACTGTAGAATTGAAAGCACTATTAAAACTCAGGAACAGTCTACTACTTCTGGAACCATTCAGCAAACAATGAAACATGCAGTAATTTATTTTCCCCTGGAAATGACTACAAAAGTGGTATGATGAGCGACAGCCTCATTCTGCTAGTTTACTAAAACCACCTTCTTGTGTTACTCAAAATACTTAGAGGGACGTAAACCCTGCTGGAATAACCTGTAAAACCAGCCTTGACACCTCCAATCATACTCAAACTGCTAATGACAAATGATGCTGCTAATGACTGGGGAAAAAAGGCACTTTATTCAGCTGCTTATATTTTTCTAATTTGTTTCTTATTACTACTCTGTTACGGCATCTTGCTTTGCTTTTTCATGCTACTTGCTTTGCTGCCTATTCTCTAAAGTGTTCAACTGCATCTTTTCTGTTGCATTTATTACTGCTTGTTTATAGCCTGTTTAAATTGTTATTCTAATCTCTTGGTTTTGTTTAAGCACTTTGGCTTTAGGCCCACCCCTTAGCTCTCCCTGGCCTTTCTCCCTCAGATTCTGACAAATTTGGATGGACAATTTCCTACAGTTTCTCATGCCAGTCTGGTTGATATGGACATCCTGAGACAGTGTAGCAAATGCCTCATGTACATGGACCACCATCTACTACTACCACCCAGGAACACTATCTGTGAGAGATGCAATTACATTAGGAACCCAGAGTCCAAGCTCTCTCCCCCTCAAGCCAGTATATCTGGCACATGAAAAGGTTGTCAACACAATCACTACACCTCAAACATCACCCACACCTACACAATACATACCTACATATGCGGAGATCCTCCATATAAACATACCCAAACAAAGGAGACCCCGAAGCGAAAACACACAATATCTCCACAGCCCTCCACACCACATACCATGCATAGTCCACACACCTGTGCCTCACAAACCACTAAGGATTCATCATAAACCCAACATTAGTCATAGGAGACTCCATTGTGAGACGTGCATCTCAGCAGGCTGGATAAGAAGAAAGTCACGATTAGTTATATGTCGTGACAGAATCCACCATATCACACACGCGCTCACTCAAGTATCTCCACAGCCGCTACTGTTATGACACTGTCATAGTCCACGTTGACATGAATGACTTGAGATGTACTTCTCTGGACTCTATGACAAGAGATGTGATTGAGCTCGCTGATTGTGTCCCAGGCAGGTATGTCCCTAGCCTTAAGCAGCATTCTGCCATCACCCAGAATGATACCCCAGTACAAACAGAAAATGATTGACTTTAACAATTGGCTTAGTTTCTGGTGTCATTCCAGGGGGATCCGGTACCTGACAGCCTGGGAAGATATGGTCAACAAACCACAATGCTTTGCGAGAGATGGCCTTCATCTGTCTCACCTGGGCTTCTGGCAAAGGCGCTTGCTTCCCCTATAGTACCATTTTTAGGAAAAGTGATGAGGTTAAAACTACCAACATAAAAATTTCAACGAAATGCAACTTAAAGGTCGTCATGCTGCTAAACGCTAAGAGTCTAAACATGAAATTGCACTCATTGCAAGCATTTAACTGTAGAAAATGCTGACAGCTGTGCAGTTATGGAGACCTGGTTTAAGGCTGCAGACAGCACCCTGGCCTTACCTGGTTACTCATCCTGTCATACATTCAGACCCCAAACTGTGGGCAGTAAAGCCAAAGGAGGCGGAGTTTCAATATACAATAAAGACATACACACCTCCATGTTTGGTTGAACAGTATGGCGCACAGGAGACACTCCAGGTGCATTTCACAAGACCCCTATTCAAATCATAGCTAGCTACCGGCCCCTAAATCTGACTCAAGATGCCCAATCTGCTTAGTTGGACCTGTTCGAATCTATCAAGATTTAACCCTTTACCCTGATCCTGGGTGACTTTAACTTCCCAAACATATACTGGAAGAACTACTCATGTCAGAAGACTAATGCCCAGAGATTCCTTGATTTTTGTCAATGGAAATGGCTTGGAACGGTTAGTTGATACCCCCACAAGGAGTGATATCTTGGACTTGGTATTAACCAACATGAATAACCACTGCTGCATCCCTATAGTATCATCCTCCCTGGTAAGATCCGACCACAAAGAGGTTACTTTCAAAGTCACCTCCCCCATCCCCCCTCTAGCTAGGATCAGACATAAAAACTTTTCCAATGCTGATTTCAGACTCTTGAGGGATGGTATAAACAGCTTCACAGCCCCCTCCCCATCTGTAGGAACTGGCACCAATATCCAAAAGTACACCAAAGCACTATACGAGCATTTCTATAGATGTATGGAATCAGGAATACCCGACAGAACTAAGTTATCCTCTGAAAGGAAGAGTAAACTTGTCTGGTGGACATCTGCAATAAATAAACTCTATAACAAAAGGGATAAAAAATTGCTGTCCAAGATCAAGAAGGAGCAGGCGCCCAATTAGAAGTAATGTTTCCTTAGCCTGAACAAGCAAATAAGAGTACTAGTGAAATCTGCCAAAGCAAACTTTGAGTCCAAATTGGCCACATCTACTAGAGAATCATAAGGCCTTCTTCTTGCATGTCCGCAATTTCAAAGAAAGCACCCAGGTCTGCTCAGAACTGGTGGTCAAGGACATCACATATACAAATGACGTAGATATAGCAAACTTGCTGGCTGACAGGTTCAGTGAAAACTTTACTCCTCTGTCCCTGTCCCCCCCAATCAGTAAATCAGGACATCCCCAGTATCTGCCCCTCTTCTACCTTGTATCTAGGGAACAGGTCATCACTGCTCTGTCAAAGGCAAAAAATACAGCCTCTATGGGACCCGATAACATCACAGGCTGCATGCTATGTGAACTTGGGCAGGAACTTGCAGCACCATTAGGCACCCTATTCAACCAAAGCCTGAGTACTGGCTTCATCCCAGCTGAGTGGAGGACAGCCACTGTCGTCCCTTTACACAAAGATGGAGTGTCCGCCGATCCGGAAAATTATAGACCCATCAACCTAACTAGCCTGATCTGCAAGGCCATGGAACAGATTATCATAGAACGCCTTAACAAGGGCACTGGCGACCTCCAAGCACTTGATCCCACACACTTTGGCTTTGTCAAGGGGAGGTCATGTCTGCTAAATTTGGTCGAATTCTTTGAGACAGTCACCAAAGCCATGGATAAGAGGAAGACTGTGCACACTGCCTACCTTGACCTGGCCAAAGCCTTTGACACTATTCCCCAATCAGACATGAGAGAAACTGTCTCAACTAGGCATCAATCCATATGTTGTCAGATAGGTAGCAAACTGGCTCACTGATGGAACCCATGTAGTCAGGATAGGGGAAGCCACCTCAAGCAGTAGACCTGTAACAAACTGCGTACACCAAGGTTTGGTCTTGGGACCTCTGTTATTTGGGATATACTTTTCTGAGACGCAGGCCAAAACCAGTGGGCTATGGCTGACCAAGTTTGCAGATGACTGCAAGCTGAGTGCTGTCATCAATTCCCCTAGTGATGTGGACATCCTCCAAGAGGGTCTCACTCAGAAAAATTACTGGAGCCAGAAACATGGCCTTAAGCTGAATACCAAAAAATGCATAAACATCCCCTTTGGGGAGAGTGATGTCCCCACAAATTATCACATTAATAACGTCCTAAGCACTAGGGCGGCCACAATGGTGCAGCGGTTAGCATTGTCGCCTCACAGCAAGAGGTTCTCCGGTTCAATCCACGGCTTAGTGCCTTCTGTGCGGAATCTGCATGGTCCTCCCTGTTGTTGCGTGGGTTTCCTCCAGGTGCTCCGGTTTCCTCCCACATCCCAAAGACATGCTGTAGGTGGATTGGACACTCGAAATTGGCCCTAGGTGTGTGTGCTTTCAGTGGAAGGTTGGGTGCCGGGCTGGAAAACTCAACACCGTAAAACTCTACTGCCAATCATGAGTGGACAGGTGATCCGCTGTGGTGACCCCTAAAAAGCAGAAAGAAGAAGAACTTCCTAAGCACTCAATCAGTCGTGAGGTATTTGGGTACCCAGGTTGTTAGCAGCCCAACTTTTGACCACCATGTTCTGCCGTGGTACAGAAAGCCTTCTACATGGCCGACCTCATAAGTAAGGGTATTGCATCCCTGTATTCTTCGCTTATAAGGGCCATTACTGAGTGCAACGCACCTTTCGCACAAAGCACGTGCAGCAGCTGGAGAGACTACAGAGGTTCCTCACCAGAGAATACAGGGCCTCAAACATCTACCATATACACATAGGCTAAAAGCCCTATCCCTCTACTCCGTTTCATATAGACTCCTCAGAGGTGACCTCTGTCTGGCATACAAGGCGATCATGGACCCCACCTTGATGGGACTGCTGCATATCCGCAAGTCAAGCTCCACTCGAGTAACCCACATGCATGGCCTCAACCTGGTCTGTGACATCAGCAAGACTTGTTGGCAGGACAGATTTGTGTCCCAGAGACTCCCTCATCTATGGAGTAGACTCCTTCTCCACATCAGAGTACCTATTTACCCCTTTTTAAGTTCAGCCTTTTAACTGGATGGGAAACCGAAAATATACCCCTGGGATTCCACCAATGTCCCTGCTGGACAAGGGGCATTGGGTGCTGATTTGACTAAACATGGGCTAAACTCTTGGCTAGGATTATAAGGTCCTCGGGGCCACTAGCTTAGTAACCTCCTATAATCCTCTCTGCTTAGTCTTCCTTAATGACCTTTCAGTTCTTCACCCAATAGCTTCCCTCATAAAATCCACTCTTGTTCATTCCACCCATCTACATTCATTCCATTAGGTGACAAATAGAAATTCCTGAAAATGTTCCTGTGACCTCCACCCCACCCCCCTCAGCTGAGCCACTTTCCTGATTCATTATGCTCTGCAAAAACATTTCCATGTCATTTCAGCATGCTTAACCTTTCTGTCTTCATTAACTCTCTAAGAACTTGCTTTTGTCTCAGAGCATGGTAGACCATTACACAGGATAAGGGAAGTAACATCCACAGGCAACACAGTTCATTAACCTCCCCTTCCAGGCCACCTTTCTTCCCACTTCCAGACAGAGGTGGGAAAACCTCATACAAATAGCTCGCCAGGAGATCTCACCAAACCAGAGAGAATCCAAGGTTTATTCAACATTCTTTTTGATTCTAAAGAAGGTAAAGGACCTCAGGCCCATGTTAGATTTATAGATCTTGTGAAAGATTTTATGTACAGATTTTTTGCTGTAATTATGCTGTCATGTAAATTGCATGTTCTAATGCTCAAGTACGTACATACATATATATGGTACATATATGGATATACTTCAGTAGAATGAATCACTGTAAAACCAAAGTTTAAATTAACGAGGCAAAGATCGCAATTTCAGAAGAAGAAAATTTAACATTTTGAAACTGGTAAAAACAAAAAACAAACTACATATGTCAGACACCACACGAAGATTGTGAATGGAGATTGTGGTATACTGACAAAAGCATTCTCCATTTAAACACTGGATTTAAAAGAAAAATGTACTTTTTTTTTTTTTTATTCTTTTTTCCCAAAATTTCCGAATATAGATCGTGGTGCAGTGAGGATCGGCAGGTTTTACCCTTTTCTCCACTTTAGTGCGATCTTGGAGTTGGTATAGATCATTTCAGGGTATGTGGGGGGGTGCAGGGGTTGGCTTGCCCCCTGCAAACATTTTTAAAATGGTACATTTTAATGTTACATCCAATGTTTAAATGGAGAATTTATTTTTGTCAGTACACCGCGATCTCCATTAACAAGCTCCATGTAGTGCCTGACATGCAACAGTTTGTTCTTACCTGTTTCGAAATGTTAAACGTTCGTTCTTCTGAAATTACGATCTTATCTCATTAATAGTAGTAAACTCTCCTTAGCCATCTTCCTAGATCTTTCCAAAGCTTTCGACATGGTAAAACATCAACTACTCCTGCAAACCCTAGAATTAATCTCCCTAGACACCCATATGCTATACAATGGTTTAGTCATATCTGGATGGTAGATAACAGGCAGTCCTGTGGAAAGATAACTTATCTACCCTTTTACCAGTAACACTTGGAGTCCCCCAAGGATCCATCTTAGGGCCCCTCCTAGTTTCCATATTCATTAATGACTTGCATAAAGTAAAACCAGAGACTACCTGTATTCAATACGCAGACGACTCAACCCTAATATGTTCCGCTACAACCCCAGAAGAACTACTGGCATTATCCCAAAATACATTTAGGATGGTTGAAAATTGGCTCCTCTATTGTAGTCTCATACTAAATCCCAAAAAAACTAAACTACTGCTGTTCTCCCCATCTCGTAAGTCCTCCTCTCTAACCTTCTCCATTAAATCTAATAATGGCACAATTATCTCATCAGACCCCTCAACCAAGCTCCTAGGAGTTATAGTTGACAGCAACCTGAAGTTTGACTTGCATATCAAGCAGACAATTAAAGCAGTAAATAAAAAACTTGGCTCACTACACAGGGTCAAACCCTTCTTAACTCCCATAGCCAGAACTGTTCTTGCTCGCACTGATCTACTAGCCACACTTCTTTAAGTTAATTATGGTGATTTCAATCTACTGAAGTAGATCCATATATGCATATACGGGTCTATGTCTGAAAAACAAAAGATCAATGTCTTGAACGCTCATATGAGCGAATATTCCAAAACTCAAAGTTGCTGTTGTGGGGGGCTGTGCCCCACCCCCACCCCCCGCTAAATATATATTCCAACTCCGAGATCGCAGTACAGTGAGGAAAGGGCAAATATTCTGATCCACACTGTAGTACAAAAAAAATATAGCAATATCGAGGTTTGAAATATTCGCTCATGTGAGCGCTCGCTATTTCAAACATTCTTCGTTCTAAAGTAGAACCTACATATAGACGTGTGTGTGTGTGTGCCTGTCTAGATATATATATATATATATATATATATATATATATATATATATATATATATATATATATAAGATTAACCAGTCACTCATCCAGATTTAAATATGATTTTTTTTGGGGGTGGGGGCAGATATTTCTGTCTACCATTGTTGATGGTGTTTTCTCCATACCATAGTTGGTACATGGTCCTTCCCTTTGTGTGTCTCCTATCTCCTGTTAAAGATGACTGGTGATCCTACTGGCTTCAAGAAATGTGATTAATGTGGATGCAAATTTCCCAACTCGGATACCCACCCCAAGTGTGCTTATTGCCTAGGGGCTGACCATTTTAATGCAGAGTGTAAAATTTGTGTGGGGTTCAACTACTGTGCATAGCCACTGAATGCCATAACAAAGCTGTATTAAAAGGCCTATTTCCTTCTGCTACTCCCCCATAAAAAAATTCAGAGAACGGTAAATGGGATTCTTCGGTTAAGGCTAGGACTTAAGAAAGCAGTTCCCTGATCATTCTCCATCTGTTTTGGCCTTGGCTCCACCAGAAAAGGTGCAAAAGTCTTTGGGTCTGTCTGGCTTCTCAGTTTCAACAAGATCCATGTCCAAGTCTCTGGTCTACCACTCACCAAGGTTTACTCTGGAGATTATCCCCTCGAGGCCCCATTTTTGCAAGACTCTTCGAAGGACATCCAGAACCACCTTCAATTTCCTCTTCCTTCAGGTCCACTAGGAGTCTAACTGAAGCAGATATGGACAAGATGAGGAAATTGCTCAGGACCCAGATTCATTTGAGGGTCATTCCGTGTTTGGCTCCCATCAGACCTGTGAGCCTACCTCCAGTCCAAATCCAACCCTTGACGCTTGCGCTGATGCATCATGTCATTTCAGATTCCTCAGCCCCAAGAATTCAGAGTTTGTCTCTAATCAGAAGGCTTGGCCTTTGATTCTGGCTACATGTCTGATCCAATTGGTACTGACCTTGTCTGAGCTGGCGAGGTGTTGGAACAGTGGCATTTTAGCTGGATCCAGGGAGGTGGGTTCACCTCTGATGCTCTAGGAGTCATCCCTACGTTTCGAGGCAGGATTGTGGAGATGGTCTGATCTGTCCTTGACAGTTGATACCAGCTCTTAGTTTTCTTTTGGCTTCTGCCTTCAAGGTATTGGAGGGAGCTTTTTTCACCTGTATGGACAAGACATCCTTGCCCCTTCGGGTCCTTCCCTTCCTCAACTGTCTGCTTTGGGCATTCAGCTTCTTCATCCTGTTCCCATCAGGGCATCTGGCACAGTCAAACCTGGAGATGTTTCTCATCTAGGACTCTGCTCACTGGTGAACTCTGTTCAAAGCGTAATGTGCAAAACGAGGCACTTCATTTCCCCACAGGAATCAATAGAAGACATAGACTTCGATGAAGGGAAAGGGTCTCCCCAGATTGCCTCTTGAGGATGTTTCTCTAGATGAAATACTCTAACTTTTGAAACAGAAATGTGACTGGTCTTCTGACCACCTCAGCCCAAGGAGGAGTTGGTGTTTCTCGAGGCTTTTAGAGTTGGCTTATCTACGTCCTGGGTATTGCCCCAATGGATGAGATGGTGGGCCTCCTCTCGCAAAGCTAATCCCCAAAACAATCTAACAGTTACCTGGTGGCACCAAAGCATTATGCCTATTGGAGCAAGGGTCCCTCAGTACATACTATGATGGGAGTAGCAGCCACCAAGAAGGAACTTGCCAGAGTTTTTCTGTCCATATGGACCCTCCGTTTAACTGCATGATTTCTCCACTTCCAAGAATGGGCTTTCTTTCCTGGTTCAACACACCCTCAAAGAAGGATTCTACTAAGATTTATAAGAGCAAATAGAAGATATGTTCGCTCCAAAGAAAAGTAGACTCCTTTTCAGCACCTTTTCCAGCCATCCTTGATTTTCTTGCCTCTGATGTTCTTCGTGTTTCACTGTTGCAGTCATTACATTTGGGTTATCTGCCTGCAGGTAGCCCTCAGCCAGCCTGAATACCTGAGTCTTGGATTCCTGCTTCGGATGCGGTCTCTTCTTCCATGACGTCAGGTCGTCATATTTGGGTTATCTGCTTGCAGGTAGCCCTCAGCCGGCCTGAATACCAGAGTCTTGGATTCCTGCTTCGGATGCGGTCTCTTCTTCCATGACGTCAGGTCGTCGGGGTTATAAAACATGCAGTTGACGCCATTACATCAGTCTTTCTTGCCGCCCGGTGCCCAAAGCCGAAGCAGTTCGCAAGTGCCGGTCGGCCGACTCCTAAAATTTTCGTTATCTAGTTTCAGAACCGAAGATATCAAAAAAGCTAAGTACCCCGTTGGGGATCCTTTTTCTTGCTCTTAACTGATGTCAGTAAAAGTTAACAATTGTCTTATCTGTGGAAAGCAAATACCTCATAAAGATTTTCATTCGTACTGCATTCCTTGCGTAAGCCCAGACCACGACGTTCCTCACTGTCGGTTTTATGCCTTATTCAACCACCGAACTATTTGTTGTCTGTCTATTTTTGCAGCAAATTATTTTCGTACTCTGTATAACTATCCAGAATTGGCTTTGGTAAGCCATCCGACTTCAGATATTCTGAAAAAAATGTAAGGATAAAGACAGAGACAGACCGCATAGGTCCAAAGCTGTCGACACTTCCATTAAGCTAGTCGCCAGTTCGCAGGTACTCAGTGAGGTGTTTTCGCAGCCCTTGATACTCGTTACTTTAGATTTGCAGCCCTCTACTGAGACCCATTCGGAGTCAGGTATGCCGCGAGATGCTGCTTCAACTATGGAAACTGTGGATGTCTCTACCTTGGATGGGTCCGGAGCCACTGTGCAAATACCAGCTTCTGAGGGTGTATTCAGGCCTACAGATTTGCATTTTAAATTGATGCCATCTTCTTCATCCAGACCAGTTTGCCAGTTTCATACGTTAAAGTACCAGCAGCATATTATGGGACTACTTAAACAGAAAATGATGGTGATACTTAACTATACTGAACACAAAGAATTAGAAGATTTAATGCATTCTGCTGAACAAGTTGGTAAACATACTTGGCAATGTGGTTTTGACTCTTTAGAAGCAACTTACAGGGCTGCTGTTACAGGGTCTGTACTTAGAAGGCATGCTTGGCTTAAGGAGCAAAACTTGCCAGATCATGTTAAATCTAAATTACTGGATGCTCCCTTAAACCAAGACCGCCTGTTTGGCAACAAAGCAGAAGTCCACCAAAAGATGGAGGAAAAAGCTAAATCTTTTGCAAACTGTTCCTGCAAGTACAGCCTCCCAGATTTAGTAGACATTGGCCTTCAAAGAATTGGTCCTTTCCAGTCTCTTCCTGGCCTTCAGTCCAAACCCAGGAGCAGCAGACCACATAGGTTACAGTCTCAGGCTATGCACAGGCCTAAGCAGTGGGGGGCTCCCACTTCCAAAAAAGGAAGTAGTAAGACACCCCCCAAAGGAAAAATGTCACAATTACTTAACCTTAACCCTTGCAAGCCCTGCTCAGCTGCCTGCTCCCTTAGGAGGAAAGCTCGCCCTGTATGCAAAAAACTGGGAACTCATT
Organism: Protopterus annectens; assembly: GCF_019279795.1. Classification (NCBI taxonomy): domain Eukaryota; kingdom Metazoa; phylum Chordata; order Ceratodontiformes; family Protopteridae; genus Protopterus; species Protopterus annectens. The sequence goes on along the minus strand of NC_056737.1, from coordinate 729,366,207 downwards.
ACCCAGGACAAATAGGTTTTAAATATAGATCTGAAGTAGGGATTTCATTTGTCAGCAACCTGTGGGTCTTGGATCTGATATCGGATCCGAGCCGGCAACTTGTTTCAAGCTAATGGATGTAATGGGATCCTATCTCGCCTACATTCATAACTGATGGGTTCGGAGCCGATCCATCGGCTCCGACTCGGCCACTATACAATAGAACGAAGTCTCTAATTGGCTGGGCTACCCCTTATCCCAGAATGCACCACGCCTGCTTCCCCAGATCTCGTTTGCCGCTTTTCAAGCTAGACGTGGTCTCGACTTGGCTGGAGCTAAGTAGTGTTTTTGGTTACTTTTTTGGTCTTTTGACCTAGGGGTTTCTTCATAAATTTAACAAACAGCTGTTTTAACAGCTTTGTGTGTGTGTGTAAACTGTTTTTTGTGAGATTGGTATTTTTTCTCTGTTACCGGGCAAGGCCCTTTTGAGTTAGAGGGCCCTTGCCCTTATTTGTGTGGTTGCTGAAATTCTTACTGTACGTTTTTTTTTTTTTTTTTTTTTTTTCTACTTAATACGTTAATTAGAGGGCTTCTGCCCGTTTTTGGTGTGCTGTATCTCGGGTCAGTCCCGTTTTGAGTCGAAGGGCTTGTGGTCCTACTTAAGGTCTCGTTGTGGTAAAACAGTGGTGTGACAGGATGTCTAAAGAACAGAAGTCTGGGTTTAAAAAGTGCACCAAGTGTAATTATAAAATGTCCATTACCGATAGCCAATGCTGTATGTGTATATTGTTTAGGACCGAAACATTTGCAGGAAACATGTAGTGTGTGTCACGCTTTTTCCTCTAGGGTCCTTCAAGAACGTAAAAATAAATTGATCCTTAAGGGCCTCATTAAGCCCTCCTTTGAAGAAGCTTTGGCTTCTCCTTCCTCTCCAACTTCAAAAAAGAAAAGGTCGTCGGCTCCGACCAGTCCGTCGGAGCCAACATCCAAGAAGAACAGGTCGACCTCTTCTTCCTCTGCTCCAATGGCTTCGGAGCCTCGGGTGGAAGGGTCTGCCTCGATACCTCTTTCCTCGGCTCCAATGGTGTCGGAGCCGCAGGTTTGGGGGATCGAGAGGCGAATCACCTGCTTTGGCTTCTTTGCTCTCGGAGCCGTTGGAGGTGTGCAGCTCAGACTGTCCTCCCTCGGCCCCGAAGTCTCCTTCGGCACCGATACTTGTCCATACGGTTCTGGATCTGGTACCGATAGTGTTGGAGCCGTTTCGGAGCCGGTCCCCTGGTTTTTCGGAGCCGAGAGAGGTCATCCCGGCCCTCGTCTATTTCCTCTAAATCCTCCAGGTTGTTTGACTCTGATTTGGACAGAGTTATCCAGAGGCTTTTCCAGTCCCTGGTTTTTGCAAAAATGGTCTCTGCTCCAGCCCACTCGGCTCCGGAGCCGATCCCCTCTTCGACACATCTGATTCCTCCTCTAACCTCCTCGGAGCCGTTGGAGTCGGTGATGTTAGAGCAGAGCAGAGTCGTCCAGTCGGAGCCGAGACTCCCTCGGAGTCTCTCGGTTCCGACCATCATTCCTACCCTGTCCTCGGCATCAGGGTTCGGTACCGGGTCTTCCTCAGTCGGGGCCGAGGGGAACACTTTGGAACTGATAGCTTCGGTGCCTAGTCTTCCCCTTGGAGCGTCGGCCGCAGGGATTCCCGGTACCGCCATGGTCTCTCAGCCGGTACCCTCCTTAGAGTCTGGAGGTCCTGCCTTTGAGGCCATGAGGAGTGCGCTGGCCATGTCCTTGCCGGCTCAGCAAGTCTCTACCTCACCGTCCCTAGACTTGGGAACTGGTGCTTCTGGTGTGCTTCATTCCCACGACAGCGGGGCCCCAGGGCCTGAGGATACCCCCTTGGGGGGTTCCCTTCTCCCGGGAGGTCCTTCTGAATCCGCTTCGGATGAACCTCCAAGGAAGAAATTGTGCAAGAGGAAGCATGTTGACTCCCAGGACGAGTCTATCCCTTCAGATACTGACCTCGATGATGCGGAGGGGTCCCCAAAATCGTCTTCGGATGACGTTTCATTCTCGGATATCCTTGAGATCCTGAGAAAGAGAGGCGATTGGCAATCCAAAACCCCTTCCGCGGAGGAGTCGGTATTCCTCAAGGCTTTTGGGGCCCAGCCCTCCGCCTCCTGGGTGTCTCCACCCTTCGATGAATTGCTAGATTTAGTTTCTCGAAGGGTGTGGGAACACCCTGATACTGTGGAACCGGTGCCCACCAGGCCTAACAAGTTCCTTTCAGCCCCTCCTCAGAAGGAATTTTTGACCAAAGGAGTTGCAGTAGATGCGATGGTGGTGGCATCTGCTACTCAGCAGGACGTGGCAGAGGCTTCAACGTCTATTCACCCTCCTAATAAGGATTCCAGGAGCATGGATAGGTACGGGAAGCGTACCCTTTCTTCAGCGGCCTTTACCCTGCGGTCGCTGAATTATCTTTGTCATTTCACCAGGCTCCAAAGGGACCTCCTCAAAGAGTTAGGAGAGTCTCTTATGGGTAACCTTCCTGAGGCATTGGCCCAGACTGTTGGCGCCCAGATGACTACCCTATCTTCGATAGTCAACTCGTCCATGAGGCTCATCTCATATGCAGCCGAAGGGGCGAGTAGAGCAGCGGGAACAGGCGTGGCTCTTAGAAGACACGCCTGGTTACGCTTGTGTCCCTTTGCGGAGGCTTTTAAGTCTTCCTTCACCGACGCCCCTTTTGATGGGTCCTCCCTGTTTGGACCCAAGGTGAAGGACACACTGACTCAATGCGAGCAGGAGGGCAAGACCTTGACTGCCATAGGGGCCCGTTTTTCCGCTTCTTCTAGACCTTACCCCAAGGCCCAGAGAGGAGGGAAAATGTGGTTCAGGAAATCTCAAAGGTTTTTCCCTACTCCACCGAGTGATCCCGCCTCTAGAGGCAGGGGGGGGGGGATTCAGGAAGACGTCACCCCAGAGGCCCCCGTAACTCTGGAGACCGCGATTCCTTTCGTGGTCCATCCTACGCTCCCCGTCCCTGAGACTTGGCCTGACTGCGCATCTCCAGAGCCAGTCGGGGGTCGTTTTGCGGAACACCCAAAGGCTTGGCAATCTATCACCAAGGATCAGTGGGTGCTCCGAACCATAACCGGAGGCTATTTCATCCTTTTCATAAAACCTCCTCTTCCTATCAGGAAAATCCCGGATGTGCCACCCAGTCAGCGGGATCAAGCAGCGGTCGAGGTCTCAAAGCTGCTAAGAAAAGGAGTCATCCAGCCTGTCCCCGCAGACCAGAACGGATCAGGAATTTACTCAAGATTATTTTTGGTGCCAAAAAAGACAGGGGACTTGAGGCCCATTTTGGACCTCAAATCATTGAATCGCTTTGTAAAGAAATCCAAATTCCGAATGGTCACCCTTCAGTCCATTCTCCCGTTATTGGAGAATGATGTCTGGATGTGCTCCATAGATCTCAAGGACGCTTACTATCACATCCTGATAAGTCAAGAGTTCAGGAGTTACTTACGCTTCCGCCTGGGAAACCAGTCATTTCCAATTCCGAGCTCTGCCCTTTGGTCTCACCACAGCCCCCAGGGTGTTCACCAAGTTCCTGGCAGTAGTGACAGCTCACTTGAGAAGTCAAGGATTCCAAGTGTTTCCCTATCTAGACGACTGGCTCCTTATTGCCACCACCAAGCATCTATTAGTTCGGGCGCTCATGACCACAGTCAGTTTGGGTCATTCACTAGGAATCACGTTCAATTGGAAAAAATCTGTGCTGCAGCCATCTCAGCGTATTACCTTTATAGGCGCAGAGTTAGACACAAGAAAAATGCGGGCATTCTTGCCGATAGAAAGGATTCAGGTCCTGCAGTCTCAGGTTCAAACCTTGTTACCCAGATCACGAGTTCAGGCCAGATTGATTCTGCAGTTATTGGGCACGATGGCCTCGACCATTCTTCTAGTCCCCTTAGCCAGGCTGCACATGCGGGTGCTGCAATGGCTACTGTCGGTCCAATGGTCTTTTCAGGATCTCCCCTTGGACCATTTGGTCCAGATTACGGAAATTTGCCGTCGGGACCTACGTTGGTGGCTGCTTCAGTCCAACCTGGACCAGGGGCGACCATTTGCCCTTCAGCCTCCTGTCGCCACGGTGACCACGAACGCCTCCCAGATAGGGTGGGGGGGGGCATTATCTGGACAGGTCTGTCCAAGGTACGTGGCAGGCTCACTAAGCACACTTACATATCAATATCCTGGAAATGAGAGCAGTGCTACTGGTGTTGCAAGCACTTCATCATGTTCTTCCCCGGGGCACCATTGCGATCCTATCCGACAACATGTCGGTAGTCTGGTGCATAAACAAGCAAGGTGGAACCAGGTCCTACCCTCTTTGCCGAGAGGCCATGAGAGTGTGGCATTGGGTGATTTCTACCCAGCGTTTCCTAGTGGCAACGCACATTCCGGGGAAATCGAATGTGATTGCAGACAGGCTGAGCAGGACCCTTCTGTTGCCCCACGAGTGGTCTCTCAACGACAGGGTGGCTGCAAACATTTTCGCCAAGTGGGGCCTCCCTTGTTGCGACTTGTTCGCCAGCCCTCACAATGCAAAATGCAGGGAGTTCTTTACTCTGACTCCCTCTCAGGGGCAGATTCCCAGAGACGCTCTAGCTCACAGTTGGCCCTCCGGTCTACTTTACGCCTTCCCTCCGGTTCCCCTTCTCCCGAAGGTGATACAGAAGGCGATTTATCTGGGAAGCGACATGATTCTGATCACTCCACACTGGCCTCATGAGGTTTGGTTTCCCTTCCTTCTGAGGTATGCGGTGGAGGGCCCATGGCTTCTGGACCTGGTGCCCGATCTGTTAACTCATCAGTTGGGTCAGTCTCATCCATCCCTCAGGTCCTTGAGGTTGGCCGCTTGGTTACTCCACTTCCAACCTTAGTCAGAGATAACTCACTCTCTCTCCAGACGTTATCCACATTTTGTCCTCTTCTCACAAACCTTCCACTACTAAACTGTATTCCAGCAAGTGGAAGAGATTTGCTATTTGGGCCCAGCAACGAGGTATAGATCCCCGTACCGCCCCAGTACCTCAGGTTTTAGAATTCCTAGCTTCTTTGTTTTATTTGGGCTCTTCAGTTTCCACAATCAAAGTCCAACTGGCGGCCATCTCTAATTTTCATGTCTCCTTTGAGCCTTCCTTAATGGCAAACAGGCTTTGCAAATCCTTCCTTAAAGGGGCGTGTCTCCTTCGGCCCCCAATAGCCCATCCCGTGCCTCCTTGGGACCTGAATATGGTTCTAGCTTCTTTAACTGCCTGCCCTTTTGAACCAGCAGCTACTTGTGATATGAAATTTCTATCTTTGAAAACCGCCTTTTTGGTGGCAGTAACCTCTGCCAAGCGGGTCTCGGAGCTTCAGGCCCTCTGTTCTAGTCCTCCCTATTTGACCTTTCACAAAGACAGAGTATCTCTCAAGTTAAATCCCTCTTTCTTACCCAAGGTAGCATCCCCCATATGCATTCAACAATCCTTGGAGCTTCCTGTGTTTTTTCCCAAATTCTCCAATAACGCAGAATACATTTTCCATCAGTTGGATGTTCATAGACAACTGCGTTTTTACTTAAGTAGGACCAATCAGACACGAAAGTCAGATCAGCTGTTTGTGTCCTTTGCAGAAAATAGGTTGGGTCAACCGGTGGCTAAAACCACCATAGCCAAATGGATTAAAGATTGCATCTCCTTCATTTATTCAAAGTCGGGCAAAGAGCTACCATTCCCAATCAAGGCTCATTCTACCAGGGCGATGGCTACTTCTGTTGCATTCCACTCCAAGCTATCGATAGATGATATCTGTGCGGCCGCTACCTGGACTTCTCCGCACACTTTCATTTCTCATTACAAGATAGATGTGGCTTCTCGAGGTAGAGCTTCTTTTGGTTCCACAGTTCTCAGGAGTGTTTTCCAATGAGCCACCCGGGAGTTAGGTGCTAGGGATGCTGTCCCATCAGCTATGAATGTAGGCGAGATAGGATCCCATTACATCTTTTAGTTATGTAATTACCATAACTTCGGATGTATGGGATCCATCTCGCCTACATTCATACGTACCCGCCCTCCTTCCCCCTTCCCATTGGATTTAGAGGAAATGTTGCTTCTACTGAGTTCTTTCTCTTGAAGGACTTTAGTTTGTTACAGTTGCAGTTATGTTTTCTGTGTCTGGATGTAGGTATGAAAGCGAACAAACAAGATCTGGGGAAGCAGGCGTGGTGCATTCTGGGATAAGGGGTAGCCCAGCCAATTAGAGACTTCGTTCTATTGTATAGTGGCCGAGTCGGAGCCGATGGATCGGCTCCGAACCCATCAGTTATGAATGTAGGCGAGATGGATCCCATACATCCGAAGTTATGGTAAGTACATAACTAAAAGATCTGAGCTCCTAGCTCCTCCCCTCACCCATAATCCCCTGGCAACCCTCCATGACCTCAGATCTAGTTTGCCGCGCTTGTGGATAGCTGGATTCCATTGAGCTCAACAAGTAAATCGTCAGTTGTGTGTTTTTCTGTCAAATTCTCTTCCTTTTTTAAAAAAAAAATAAAGTGTGTAAGAGTTAGGTACCCTGTAGTGTAAAACATATTTCTTTTACTTAGTTTTTTCCCTCCCTTTGCTGGTCGTTAGTGTTGTGTTTTGGGGGCCTGTGTGTTTGTGTAGCACTATTTTTTTTTCTTTTAAGTATGGCTGAGGCCCCAAAAGCCATTTTTTCTAAATGTACCGAGTGTGGCCATAAGCTCTCCCCAGCTGATGGCCACACTCTGTGCGTTTGGTGCCTTGGGGTTGAACACCTCACCTCAAGCTGTACCATTTGTGCAGCATTCAACCCCAGGGCACTGAGAGTGGAGGTCGAAGTTGGTCCTGGCGGGACTTTTGCCCCCGGACTCGGCTCCGGCCTCCGCTGCTCCCGTGGCACTACCACAGGCTGTGGTTGTTGCCACTCCTGCCCCCCTTCCTTCGGCCGGGACTCAAACTCCCGCTAAAGCACCAGAGGATAGGGAGGCTAGGAGGGAGAAGCACCACAAACAGCGGGCTGAGGCCTCCGCTTCGGCCCCGCCAGCTAAGCGGGCTTCTCCCTCCACTGCTTCTAGGTCTCCTCCTCCTCGGCTCCGATCCCCTTGTTTCTCCCCAGGGCCCGAGGAGGAGGCCCGATCTCCATCTATGTCATCGAGGCGGCATTCCAGGACTGCCTCGGTGGCCTCTTCGAGATCAACGTTCAGCATGTCTGATACAGACTTGGACCGGATGATGCGAAGATTCATCCAGGCCCAGCTGCAGATGGGAGTGCTCTTGCCTCCCCCCCTTCGGGGGGAGCTCGACACCTTTTTCCCATCCAATTGCTCCTTCTCTGACCCGCTACCCGGGTTCGGAGCCGAGCAGCGTTGGAGCAGGGGGTGGGTCGACGCCGACAGTACTTGATACTTCGGATCCGACCCTGCCCTTGAGCCTGTCTGATCCGACATCTCGAAGCCGTGGCCCGAGCTTCGGATCCGAGGGATTCAGTGTGTGCCTTCGGCTCCGTCCAGGTCGGATCGCACTGGTCCTTCGGATCCGATGGTCTCTGCATCGGAGCCGAGAGAGAGTGGTTCCCCCTCGGCCTTCGATGTAGTGGAGAGGGCTCTGTTGAGAGCATTCGGACCCCCTGCCCTTGTCTCGGCTCCACCCTGCACTCCCTCTCTGCTGGGCCAGGCTTCCATCACCCGGCCAAAGGGACAGCCTGCTTCAATGTCCCAGGTAGTTCCATTGGAACAGGATGTTGCTGGCGAGGCCTCCTCGGACAGCCCCCCCCGAGGAAGTGCCCCGCAAGCATAAGTGCAAGAGGAGGCACGTGGACTCCCCTGAGTCCTTAACCGAGGGCACGTACTTGGATGAAGGGGAAGGCTCCCCAAGATCACCCTCTGAGGATGTCTCCTTTGGAGACATCATGGAGATGCTGAGGATCAGAGGTGGGTGGTCTGCCCCCAAGTCTTCCTCCGACGAGTCCGTGTTTCTGGAGGCATTCGAAGCAGGCCCGTCTACCTCTTGGGTGTCCCCTCCGGCCGAACCCTTGGTGGACCTTATTACCACCAGGGCATGGAAGGACCCGGAAACCGTGGAGCCAATACCCAAACGCCCGGACAGGATACTAAGCCCCCCCCTCAGACCGGTCGCACTGGAGCAAGGATCCCCCCGTAGATGCCATGTTGATGGCGGCAGCCACGAAGAGGGAACTAGCTCAGGAGAGCCCCTCAGTCCATCCACCGAGCAAGGAGTCCCGCTCGATGGACCGCTTAGGGAAGCGAGTTTTTAGTTCAGCGACCTTCTCGGTAAGTCCATGTCGGCGGAGGACAAACAATTGTACTCGACCCGAATGGCCACTCTGAGATCCATTTCAAATACCTCTATGCGGCTATTGTCCCACGCCACCGAGGGAACCACTAGGGCTAGCGGAGCGGGCCTACTCATGAGACGTCAGGCCTGGCTCCGTCATTGTGACTTTGCGGAGCCCTTTAAAGCGTCTTTTGCGAATGCCCCTTTCGATGGTTCTGCCCTGTTTGGCAAAACGGTTCGCGAGACACTTGTCCAGAGCGAGAAGGACGGGAAGACGTCTGCCGTCGGAGTCCGCTTCTCTGCGCCCCAGCGGTCCTTTTCGAAGAACCAAAAGGGTCAGAAGAAGATGTGGTTCTGGAAATCGCAACATTCCCAACCCGCTCCGGACAACCAGTCCTTCCGTGGCAGAGGAGGACAGGGAGGACACTGCCCCAGGGGCAGAGGGGCTCCGAGAAACTTTGGGTCCAGCGAGCCTTTCTCTGACGGGCCCACTCAGCAGCCCTGAAGGGTTGCCCGACTGCTCCACTCTAGAGGCAGTCGGGGGGGGGGGCGCTTCTCGGAGCACCTAGCAGCCTGGGAGTCCATCACGACAGACCGCTGGGTGCTTCGAATTATATCCAGAGGGTACAAAATACCATTACTTCATGTCCCCAAATTCAAGAACCTCCCCGATGTACCACCCGATCAGAGGGAGGCTGCAGCCGCAGAAATTCAGCAGCTGCTAAGAAAGAGCCATCCAGCCCGTCCCCCAAGACCAGCTCGGATTAGGGTTCTACTCCAGGTTCTTTTTGGTGCCAAAAAAGACTGGGGACTTGAGACCGATTTTAGACCTGTCCTGCTTGAACCTGTCTGTAACCAAGGAAAAATTCTGAATGGTCACTCTTCAATCTATTCTCCCCCTTCTAAGGGAGAACGATTGGATGTGCTCTATAGACCTCAAGGATGCATACTACCACATTCTAATGGACAGACGATCCAGGAGGTTCCTCCGCTTTCGGCTGGGAGCCAGTCACTGCCAGATCAGGGTCCTTCCCTTTGGCCTCACCACAGCCCCCAGGGTGTTCACCAAGGTATTAGCAGTGATTGCGGCCCACCTGAGACTCCAGGGAATACAGGTCTTTCCGTACCTGGACGACTGGCTCCTGACCGCCCCAACAAGGCATCTACTTTGCTCAGACAAAGATTTCTTTCTCCGCCTAGCCCCACAGTTAGGCATCACCATCAATGCCGACAAATCCTTTCTGGCCCTGACACAAGCCATAGAATTCACAGGAGCCAAAATAGACACCAGAGAGCTACGAGCCTTTCTAACGTCTTAACGACTTCGGAATTTGCAACTCCATGTGCGGGCTATCCTCCAATCAGAGACCCCACCAGCGGAATTGGTCCTGAGGGCGTTGGGCTCCATGGCGGCAGCGATAACGCTCCTTCCATGTGCCCGTCTGAACATGCGGGTACTGCAATGGACCCTTCTAGTACAATGGTCCTTTCTGTCTTTTCCTCTTCATCTTCCCATTGCTATCAGCAAGGCTTGCAGGAGGGCTCTATTATGGTGGCCCCATGCTCCGGACCTCCATACGGGCCGACCCTTCTGCACCTCTCCCCCTCTCGCCACGGGGACCACGGACGCCTCCCGCCTCGGGTGGTGGGGGCATTATTCAGGCAGGACGGTCCAAGGCACGTGGAACGATACAGAGTCCTCCCTGCATATCAGCGTTCTGGAGATGAGAGCAGTGCTGTACGTGTTGCAAGCACTTCAGAATCCCCCCCCCCCCGTAGGAACGATTGCAATTTAGTCGGACAACATGTCGGTTGTCTGGCACATCAACAAACAGGGGGGAACCAGGTCTTACCCTCTATGCCGCGAAGCCATGAGAGTGTGGGAATGGGCGATCTCCACCAACCGCTTTCTTACCCCGTACGAGTGGTCTCTCAACCCACTAGTAGCGAAGCAGATATTCGCAATATGGGGGCAACCCTGCTGCGATCTTTGCCTCTCCCTCAAACACCAAATGCGGCAATTTCTTCGCTCTGATTCCCCCTCCAGGGGAAACTCCAAGAGATGCTCTGGTGCATGCTTGGCCACCCGGTCTACTTTATGCCTATCCTCCTCTACCCCTGATGCTGCAACTCTTACAGAAAGCCTCGCGGTTGGGGAGCAGGATGATCCTCATTGCCCCATTCTGGCCTTGGCAAATTTGGTTCCCTTACCTATGGTCTCACCTAGTGAATCCTCCTTGGATTCTGGATCCCAGTCTGGATCTAATCTCCCATCCGTCGGACTTACCGACCCCAAATCTGGACAATCTGAAGCTGACAGCTTGGTTGCTCCAGTTCCACTCCTAGTTAGGACTCCCGGTATCTCTTCACCAGTCAAAGCCATCCTTGTGGCAGTGCATAAGCCCTCCACCAGGAAAGTGTACCGCAGTAAATGGAAACGTTTCTCCATCTGGGCGGAGCATCATAATCTAGATCCCTTTACGGCTCCTCTTCCATCCATATTAGACTTCCTAACCAAACTTTTTCAGGAAGGCGCTAGTTGCTCAACTGTCAAAGTGCAGTTGGCTGCCATCTCCCATTACCATGTGGGACATGCCACAGGGCCCTTGATGTCAGCCAAATTGTGTAAAACCTTTCTCAAGGGCACCTTTTTGCTTAGACCCTTTATAAAAGAAGCTGTACCACCTTGGGATCTTTCACTAGTTCTTCAAGCCTTGACTGCTCCACCTTTTGAACCTGCTGCTTCAGTAGATCTCAAATACTTGTCCTGGAAAACAGCATTCCTTGTAGCCATTACTTCTGCGAAAAGAGTTTCGGAGTTTCAAGCTCTTTCTGTGAAGCCTTCTTATTTGATCTTTCATCCGGACAGAGTGTACCTCAGGATCAATCCCTCTTTCCTTCCCAAAATAGCATCAGAAACCAATATAAATCAATCCATAAATTTATCGGTTTTCTTCCCTAAATATCAGAATAAAGGAGAGTACAAGCTGCACTCAGATGTTCATAGGCAGCTACGTTTTTATACTCATAGAACAGCTGGTCATAGACAATCTGACCAGCTGTTCGTTTCCTTTGCCAAATTTAATTTGGAGAAAGCAATATCAAAAGTATCTCTATCACGCTGGATTTCACAATGTATCCTATTAGCGTACCAAGCCTCTGGGAGACCCGCACCTGAAGGAGTTTGCGCACATTCCACTCGTTCCATCTCTACTTCTGCGGCCTTCAAATCTAGAGTTCCATTCGATGATATTTGTTCGGCAGCCACTTGGGCCTCATCTCATACCTTTATTAACCACTGCAAACTGGACGTGATTTCTAGAGGGAGAGCATCCTTTGGCTCTGCGGTGCTCCGCAATATCCTTCCATGATGGCCACCCAACATTCAGGTAGCTGGGGATTCTGTCCCACGGGTTGCTAACAAATGAAGTCCCTACTTCAGATTAAGAAGTTATGTACTCACCATAACGTTTCATCTGAGTAGGTAGCTTCATTTGTCTGCAACCATCCCCCCCTCCTTCCCCCTGGCCTTCAGCGGATCTATGTTAGTTGGATACCCTTTTTGGGTACATATTGAGGGGCAAACTCGATCTGAGATCATGGAGGGTTGGCAGGGGATTATGGGTGAGGGGAGGAGCTAGGAGCTCGGATCCATTAGCTTGAAACAAGTTGCCGGCTCAGATCCGATATCGGATCCAAGACCCACAGGTTGCAGACAAATGAAGCTACCTACTCAGATGGAACGTTATGGTGAGTACATAACTTCTTCTTTGTTCACATTTAGGAATATATTTTATCCTGGTGTTGAGCAAGAACAGAACCAGTTTTTAGCTAGGAAGTCTGTCAGTATGGTCTTGAAGGATGGGAGGGAGGGCACTGACCTGAATGATAGAAATAAGGAGTTTTAGGCCTTAGCAACATGATACGAGTACAAGTAATGCCCAGCAGATTTGCTTTGTCGACGGACAGGAGTTTTTGGTCACTGGATCATAATGATCAACTGGGAACATAGTTGTATAGAATGTTGTTTAGTGCTGGACATGCGGATGGATTATGGATAATTTTATAGGTGGTAATAAGCTGTGTATATGTTAGTTGATACGATAGTTCAAACCAATATAGGCTTTTTAGTGCTATATAGTGGTGGTTTCAGAACGGGATATTTGCTGCATATTTAGCAACTTTGTTAAATCACTGTTCTCGTTTTGATTTTTGTGATACCTGAAGGTTAGTAAGAATGGGAGTCCTATAAATAATTGTTGGGAAGAGATTAGTAGTGACTAGTGTAGCTTTAGTTGCATCAGTGAGAGTTTTTGGCTGTATAAAGCATTCCTAGTTTTTGATGAGTTTTTCTTATGTAATTTGGTATATGAAGGTCAAATTAACAACATCCTCGATCATCTCTAATTTGCTACAAGAAATGGCTTTAATGGTTGTATTATTTTATTTTGTAAGGGCCTTTACTTTTTAATATCTTTACTAATCAGCTCTATACCTTCTGTCCTCAGTCATCTTTAGTGGAATACGCAGATGACTCTAGTTCTTTTGAATTATAGAAGGGTGGGCTGAGAAGGGACCTAATGAGTACATTGAAAGTACAAGATTGCTGTGATAAACTGTGTTTAAGGCTTTAAACAAGGCTAGAAATAAGTAAGAAACTAATTTGCCACCCTCAGGTTAAATTATGACAGACTATTCCATTTATAGCCAACACAAAGCAATTAACAGAGAGGTGCAAAGGAACAGGTTTTCTTTAATTTCTGGACTGAAGGAATCTGTCAGCCAGGAAGACCAAGTAAATTGGCATATACAGTAGAAACTATTGGTTGAGAGAAAGGATAGTGGCCAACTTAGTAAGAGGTCCTTAGAGTGCAAGGACTGCTCTTGGGAGGGGGGGGGGGGGGGACAATTTCCAGCACAGAAAGGTATTTGACTGGTTAAAGTTAATATACAGCAAGGTTTGGGAGCTGGCCATTATAGCAGTGCTCCTGTAGTATTTGGATCAGATATATTAACCACTGGCTATTATTCAAAGACAAAATTCTCAGTGAAAGCGTTTGGGAGTTGACCCTTATGGCAGAGCGCCTACGGTATCGGGGTTGGGTGTTCTGACCACAGACTATTATACAAAGACAAAATTTTGTTTGAAAACAAGAGTACCAAAACATGTTTTTATAAATATTTTTGCGTATGTGACATAATAAAAGGGTACTTCCTTGTACAGGACTTGCTGCTTAGGGAAAGCTGCCAGTGCTGGTCTTTTTTCTTTATTATTGTTAGTTGCATGTTTGCTGTTATGCGATAAATTTAATTGCATTAAAGTAATACATGTTGACTGTATTTTTTAACATTATGAATAAATATTTTGCTGCAGGTTCAACTTCTAAAATGCATGCCAATATTTCTTCAGGAAAATGCAGGCCACAAACTGTTACCCCAAGATCCATATCAAGGACTGCAAAAAGAAGCTGCATTATGTCGTTTGCCTCGCCCATAAATAATCCATTACAAAGTACAGAGATCACTCATACATTCACACCACTTCCAATGGTCAATGTTGGAGAACAGTTAGAAAGGTAATATCTTTTGATAGTGAATTCTTCTCTAAGTTTTACTGTTCGTCATTTTCAGATAATGATCTCTAATGTTAGACTATTTTTTCCTCAAGTGTTAGTTTATCTAGGATAGTGACTGTCTCAAAAGTTGAAATTTATCATCCGTTGGTGATTATTCAGGAGAATTCATTTTTAACCAGACTGTCAAAACATTGCTGCTGATACAAGAGCATGGCATTCACATAGAGGTGAAAACCTATGACTGACTAGCAATGTGAAAAAAACAGAACATCAGCAGAGGAGTTTAACTAGATGAGCTGTGATCCTTCTGTTATAAGGGGTGGGAGGGCCTCCATCTCTGCTACTGCTGGTAATTAATAATTGTCTCACCTGGGTGACTAAAGTTCACCTTTGTGCTCATCCTTAAACAAGTCATTCTGTGTGTGGGGGCAGTGAGGAAAAATAATTCTCCAGTATTGTATCACTATGTGATGGAGACGAGGGAGAAATGCTGCACAGCATCAAGCTGCACACCTGTAGACTTAAAACTCTTTACACAGAAGCCTGTGCACACGTACCAGAGTCATTTGCATACTGAGTCCTAGTAAACCGGGGTTCAATTTAAAAAAACAAAAGCTGATATTGAAGTATGGAAGACCTGCCAGTAGTTAGCTCCACTATCTTACCCAAACAGCCAGGAGATGCTTTATTCTCAGGAGTGGGAAGAATAGACCGGTAATGTGATATGCTGGGAAGTTACTCCACTGGAGCATAAGCAGTGCAGAGTGTATAGATGACAGCTATAGAAAGCTAAGCCAAAAAAAATAAATAGGCTTAAGTTGTTTAGGATCAGTTTTCTTCATGTTCTGACACCTTATTTTGCTTTTGTCTTATGGGCAACGGAGAAAGGGAGAGAAGCATATTCATAATGCATTAATGGCATTCTCCATTGACACTTCAGAAATATACTGTGATTGTTTACGATTATTGAGGTAGTTTTGTTAGCATGCTTTTGCTGCTTGTTTCCTTCTATTCAGCAGAGCTGTTTGAAGCAATTCTCACCAAGGCTGTGATCTTCTAAATGAACAAGTGTAGTTATTTTGAAGGCCCCAAAACTCGGACTGAACCACAAAAGGAAGGGGAGTATCTATATTCATCAAAGATACCCACACCTCCAGGTTAGTGGCACTGCATGAAGCATCGGAGACCATCCATGTGCAACTAACAGTGGGCAAAACTGCCTTTCGGTTTGTAGCCTGCTACAGACCACCCTCCCAAACTCAGGAACCCCACTCAGCTTTCCTGAGAACACTGGAGAATATGAAGGTCTCTCCAAACACCATTATATTGGGTGACTTCAACTACCCAAACATAGGCTGGGAGCACTACTCAAGCCCCAACACCCTCGCCCAATGGTTCCTAGTATTTATAAACTCAGATGCTATGGAACAACTGGTCACCACTCCCACAAGAGGGGAAAACATATTGGACCCGATCATCACCAACATGGGGACTCTATGTTCCATACCAGAGGTATATACCCCTCATTGGTAAGATCTGACCATAAATTAATCTCACTGGACATCCATATCCCATCCCCACCCCCACCAAGGAAACCACGGTGAAGAACTTCTCAAAAGCAAACTTCACACTTCTCAAAACTGAGGTGGAATCCTTCAAAGCCCCCAGGTCAGTGGAAAATACGGCCCAAACCGCAGAATCCTACAAACGCTTTCTATGGACACCTACAGGAATGCATGGATCGTGCTATCCCAAATAAAACCAAGACTCATTCCTCCAAAGGCAGGAGACCTGTCTGGTGGACCCCAGCCATAAATAAGTTATACAACAGAAGGAGGAAGCTACTACATGATAGAGCAAAATCCCAAAAAGGGAAGGCATCTTTGATCAGTACTAGCAAGAAACTACGAGCCCTCATAAAATCATCTAAGGCCAGCTTCGAAAGAAAAATTGCACAAGATGCTAAAGATAATCACAAGGCCTTCTTTAGTTATGTCAGGAACCTGGGTGGCAACTCCCAGATATGCTCTGAGTTAGTTCAAAATGACAAAAAATACACTGAACCTGCAGACATTGCCAACATCCTGGCAGACAGGTTCAGTGCAAACTCCCCCCTCTTCCCCCCCAAAAGAGGAAATGTCTTTCCCAACAGAGTGTAGCCTCCCTGACATCACAGATGCACAGGTGAGAGCTTCCCTCTCCAAAGCAAAAAACACAGCATCAATGGGACCGGACGATGTCCCGGGCTGCGTCTTACACGAACTCCAAGAAGAACTGAACCCTCACATAAAGTCACTGTTCAATCTCAGCCTTTACTACAGGATATGTACCCAAGGAATATGGCGTACAGCAAAAGTGGTCCCGCTCCACAAAGGTGGTGCCACAACGGACCCCGGAAACTATCGCCCTATAACCCTGACTAGCCTGGTCTGCAAAGCTATGGAGCGTATCATCATGAAACTCACAAACAAAGACATTGGGAACCTCCAAACACTGGATCCTACACAATTTGGCTTTGTTAAGGGCAGATCTTGCCTCTTGAACCTGATCGACTTCTTTGAAACAGTCACCAAGGCCATAGATGAAGGGAAGGTAGTCCACAAAGCCTACCAGGACCTCGCAAAAGCCTTCGACACAATACCCCACTCGGGCATCATAAATAAGCTCACCAGCTTAAATATCAAACCCTATGTCACAAGATGGGTTGCAAACTGGCTCAGGGATAGAACCCACATGGTCAGAATTGCAGGTGCCATGTCAGACTCTAAACCAGTTACAAGTGGCGTCCCACAAGGCTCAGTCCTGGGACCTCTCTTGTTCGGTATATATTTCTCTGAGGTACAGGCTAACATGGGAGGACTATGGCTGACCAAGTTTGCAGATGACTGCAAACTGGGTGCCATAATCGACTCGCCGACTGACACAAGCATCCTCCAAAAGGGTCTCACAGAGATGGATAGCTGGTGCCAGAGCCATGGCCTAAAGCTAAATGCCAAAAAGTGCATAGTCATCCCCTTTGGGAAAAACAAAGTGCTCACAAATTACCACATAGGTGATAATCCATTAAGTATGGAAGAAGTAATTAGGGATTTGGGGACCCAAGTAGATAGCAATCTCTCCTTTGACAATCATGTTGCCAAAGTGGTTAGAAAGACCTTCTATATAGCCCACCTTATCACGAAAGGGTTCACATCTAGATCAAGAGAGGTCATTGTGCCCCTCTACTTATCACTCATCAGGCCCATAATTGAATACAATGCCCCATTTGGGATGTACCTTACCCGACACCTGCAGCAACTGGAAAGACCCCAAAAGTACCTCACCAAGAGGATCAAGGGATCAAACAGATGCCCTATGCAGTTAGGCTAAAGAAACTCCAGCTCTACTCAGTTGCTTACCGCCTACTCAGAGGCGATCTGTGCCTGACGTATAAAGCCATGTCCAACCCAGAATTAATGGACATGCTCCACCTCAGGAAATCCAAATCCCTAAGAGCTACACGCTCCAGGGACTTGAACCTCAGCACAGAAATAAATAGGACATGCTGGAGGGGCAGATTCATATCCCAGAGGCTCCCCTCACTCTGGAACAAAATCCCAATCCATGTTGGGCAGAGTCCCTCAATGCCCCTCTTCAAGAGAAATCTTGACGAGTGGATGGAAGATTATAGGTTTACCTGTGGGATCTCTTCTGTGTCCCTACTAGACAGAGGCACAGTAAACTAACCTCGCAAGGGCTATCTTCTGTGACCTACTATACAGAGGCACAGTCAACTAATCTAAAAGGGTGGCGAAAGCCAAACACACTGTGGCTAGGCTTATAAATGCCCCAGGGCAGATAGCCTAGTATCAACCTATGAACAGTAGAACCTCTGTTTGCAACCTGCATAGAGCTGTTTCCATGGATTTTTGCATCTGTAATACCTGCTCTGTTTTTTACCATGTCTCTGTTTACATCCTGTTTCTTTCCATTGTAATGTGAAGCAGTCCTTAAGAGGTTCTGAATCTGTTTACAAACTCTTTGCCAACACTTTAATAGTATTTGTCACCCTGGAGATCTCAACACACCACTTCTCTGTTTCCTTTGACCAGGAGTTAAGCAGCTGCAAATTTGCATATAGATTTTTATTGTTTTTGGTCTTGAGGTTTAGAAAAAGCTTAGTTAGTATAAAAAAAAAAAACTTTAAGTTGTATTCCTAGGTTTTGTTATATGAAGTCACTGAAGTTGTAGCCAGGTCAAAGTATTTAAGATTGATTTTTAAATTCTGAATTCATTTTTTCGACTATGTAATCTGACCGATTGTATAAGCAGTTGACTGTTAAATATTTGTTCTTTTCTTTTGAGTGTTACTAAAAAGTTCATCTTTTTTTTTGGTATGTTAAAATATTTTGAGTTACACAATATTTCAATATTTTGATTGTGTGTGTGTGTGTGTGTGTGTGTGTGTGTGTGTGTGTGTGTGTGTGTGTGTGTGTGTGTATATATGTATGTATATATATATATATATACATACACATTATTGCATCCTAACAACACAGAGCATCTGGGCAGGTTTGCACCCTGTCTCGACGAAACTGTTAAATTCAAAGGCCTTCAACAAACTTAACTTGCTCAATAGATGGACCTGTACTTCGCAACAAAACCACCAAATCCCAAACTTTTGCTCCAGGTAGAAGACGAAAAAAACATTGAGGTCTTAAAAGTTTAATTCGGACATCTTCTAGCTTTTAGGCTGTTCAGCCTTTTAAACAAGTGACAGAACACCAATTACACACAGAATATATACTTAAAGGTGGAATGCTGCTCAGTGCAAGTTACACCTGTCTGTGGCGCACACACTCCAAGAGATCCATTATGTCTCCCTTCATATAGTCCAGTGAGGTACATCTTGGGTCATTTACACTGCATGGACTATAAAAGAATCATATTGGCACCTGGGGTAACTTAAGTGCATGATATTGTGGATCCTGGCTCCAGATGGGCAACATATTGTGGGACCCTTGTGTGTAGGCTTATGTGAGATTTTTGGTGTTGCTTATGGTGTGTGCTTTAGTGATTGATGTGGAGCAGTGTTGCTATTAGGTGGTTTTAGAGGTCTTTGAGATTTGGGAAGGATTCTTTTAAATGTCTCTGCTTAAGACAGTCTGGGAGGGGGTACTGTGGGTATACCTGACAAGCCTGTTTTGTATGCAACATTTTTGTCTCTATTTACATTTTCGCATTCTCTGTTATTTTCTTTAGTGAGTAACTGGTTGTATGAAAACATGAGGCAATTTCTACATTACCTTAGTATGCCCAAATCTTTGAAGCTGGCCACATAGAAATTTGGAAATTGCATCTTCATTTTGTCCAGTCCTGTAATAGGGTAGGCTGTTTTAGGATTAAGGAATGGGTTTTAACACAGGGGTCTCATGGGGTAGTTTTTGGGGTTAAGGGCAAAATGTTATATAAAACTAGGATGATGTAGTGCTATTTGACGTATAAGCTAGCTGCTCTAAGCTTATTTGCGCACAATGCCACACTGTTTAACAGGTTTCAGATTAATCCTAACTTTATAAAGATATTGTACTGTCTAGGTTTTTGCAACTATACAGGGTACTGCTAGCCACCACTGCCTGGTGAGCAGCTCCGTACAAACTTGCCTGATGTATATCAGAGAAAGAAAAACTTTAACTCCTATGACCTCTAGCCAATAAGCTACACTTTGAGCTTACTGCAGTGCTTTTGCAACTCAGAGAGACCAAGTAAACACCTTCTGCCACAAGATGAATGGTCCTGGAATTTCTTAATGTAAAAGGACATCAAAATCGGCTCTCAAGTGCAGACTGAACTATGAACAACTAAGTCTCTGGCTAATTTGCCCTTCTGCAAAGCGATTTCCAGAATTTGCCATTGTTTTCACTGAGCAAGCATGGAGCTTTCCACTATGCCCTGTTACAGGAATTTATTGAATCTTCACCCATTCCTTCACTTCTTTCAGCTTTGGAGAATCTGTGCCACAGCCTTCAGTTTTCCCCGACAGCCTGCTGCCCCTAAAAAGGCAGACAGGATGTGTAAAGTTCCTCATTCTCAAGTTTTTTTTTATACAGCCATCCCAAACCTGACCCAGCAGCTATAAGTTAATCTTATTGCTGCTGAACATTTGGACATTTCCAATCCTACTCTTTCTGAGATGGATGGGAAGATTAAGTATGTGAAAGTGTATGCTTTTGCAGCTTTGATTTTTCAGAGTTTTAAATTGTCAGGCTGATATGTCAAAGTTTATTCTAATAGTGAACATATGAAGAATTTTTTTTTGTTTGCCGTTTCTTCTTATGAGGAAAAATCTGCTTTAAATAATTTGTTCTTCTATTTCACAGGTCACAGCTCATTTTTTACAGTGTGTCTGACTTTTGTTTGAAACTTCTTCCAAGGCTGTGCCCACTAGTACTGTGTTGTGGAGGTTAGGCTGGCTGCATTATCAGAACCTTCTAGATAATGTGAAAATTATTTTAAAATCTCCTTTAGCTAGAGATTTAGTTTTAGGTTCCTTTGCTGCAGAGGTCATCAAAAAGTATGATGAAAGGGGAAAACTAATTCATGGATTTTCAGCCCTCCTTTTCTAAATTTTCTAACCCTTCATCCATTTACAGCAAAAAAAAAAAAAAAGTCTCGCCAAAATGCAGATAGAGATGTTTCAGAAGAAGTGGCAGGGGATTTCCAAACAGAATTCAGGACCCCCCCAAAACTATGCACAATACATGGTAGAATGACTATTTAAGAGATGTCGTCATCCCCACCTTCCACTCTGGCAATCCCTTTTGGAAAGTCTGAATCTCCTCTTTTCTCTTTGGCAGTGGATAGTTTCAGACAAATGGGTTCTAAAGATCGATCTGATTTTGATAATCTTCATTCATTCCTTACTGATGGGTACCGGTTCTGTCCTCAGAACCGAGTTGGCCTTTATAACAAGCTCGTGCCAGCCAAAAAAACTCTTGAGCTAAGCTTACCCATAGTGCCCCTCTCTCTCTCACCTCAGATCTCGTTTGCCATATACAACATCAGGATGGGTCAGGCCAGCTCTCAAGCCAAGTGACTTAACATTTATACGTCCTTTTAATAATTTTTCTCCGCTTTTTATAAATTTCTGTCATCTTGGTAGTCATTTAGTGTTTCTTCATACCATTGTTGGTACAGGCTTTCCTTACATCCATAGTAATCTTTAATACCATTGCTGGTATCTCCCTCCCCCTCTTTTCTACTTTTCTCTTTTTTTACCCATTAGGTACTTCCATTGTTGGTAACCAAAAAAAACGTTTTTCCTCTCGATTGTTTGTGCATCGGTAATTGTCTTGTATATTTTTTGACATAGGTTTTTCATCATTGTTAGTGATAATAGATGAAAAAAAAGGAAAACAGGCTTTAAGCAGTGTGATCAGTGTAACAGGAAAATGCTGAATTCTGATGGACATTTTTCCTGTGTTTGTCTCTGGGTCCAGCATCTAAATGTTCGACCCCCATACGACTTATGTAAGGGCTTTAGCGCCCATAGCTTGATAGAAAAGAAAAATGAATTGATTCTTAAAGGCCTCCTAAAAATGTTTTTTTCAGAGGCTATATCTGAGGCGGAAGGCTTAACCCCTTCTAAAATGGAACATAAAAAGAGAAGTCAGTTCATGCCTTCCACTCCACATGCCAGTGACTCTAAATCAGCTACATCTCCCAGGGAACCGAAGGCAAAAGTTCCTAAACTGACTCCTGTAATCTATGCAACAGGGCCTCAAACCCCTTTTCTGTACTGTCCTCTGCACCAAGACATCAGACTTCTGCTACAGTACCGTCCTCGGCACCAGCGCCTCAGACACCTACTGCGGTGCCGCTCATAATTACAGAACCATCCAAAACTTCTTTTCCCTAATTCAGGTTAATACCTCCCCCCTCGCAACTTGCTGGTCTTTTGACCACGGTGCCGAAGGGCGAAATATTACCACGGACCCAATACGTCCTGTCAGTAGACCCCAAATCTAACATATATTCCTCCTTTGACCTCCTTGGAGGTATAGGAGCCATCAACGCCGACACCTGTCTTGGTACCAGCTTTTTCAGTTCCAGTGGTAGACGTTACCATGGCTCCAGAGTCTACCCTATGGTCCTCAACTCGCACAGAGCTGAGTCATCCTCTGGATTGTGACTGGTCTGTCGGCACGTGATCCCTAGTACAGCACCTATTTTTTTCTATGGCACCGTCTACTACGGTTCTGGTTGTCTTGGCAGCACCGAGTCTTCTTTTGACTCCTTCTCTGGGGGTGGGCTCGTCAGAGTGGGGTGTGACCCTGGTCCCAAAGTTGTTTCTTTGTTCTAGGCTCCCATCCCTCTTCAGGTGGGCCTGCTTTCCAAGGTGATGGAGAGGTCACTTGCCTCTACAGGCTCACAGCTGGTCCCTTCAGCACCAGAGTGCCACATATATATGTCCTACCACAGCTGACACAGTCCACTACTCTGGGACACCGAGCATGGGAACCTCAAGATACCCTTCCACAAGGTAGGTATTCTTAGGAGTCCTCTTAAGATGTCCCTACTGAGGAGGTACCCCCGTAAGAGATCGTGCAAGAGGAAGCATGTGGATTCCCCCGAAGGATCCCTTGCCGAAGATACAGACTAGGATGAAGGGGAAGGGTCCCAACGGTCACCTCATGAGTATGTCTCCTTTGGAGACCTACTGGAAATCTTAAAACAGTGGGGAGACTTGAAGCCCACCAACCCTTCCTCTGAGGAGTCTGTATTCTTGCAGAGTTTTCGTGCTCGGCCCTCTACTTCCTGGGTGACCCCACCTGCAGATGACTTAGTTCAGCTTATCATGCAGCGTGCTTAGAGGAATCCTGACACCATTGAACCTATCCCCCAGAGACCAGATAAAATTCTGTCTCCTTCAAAGGGCAACCCACATTGCTCCAAAGGCTTACCAGTAGACTTTATGGTGGTGACGGCGGGCCACTAGGAAAGAGTTTGCAGAGAAGAGCTCTACTGTCCATCCTCCACACAGGGAGTCTCAGGTGATGGACAGGTTAGGGAAGCAGGTATATTCTTTATCGATCTTTGCATTTGGTCCTTAAATTACTTGGCACATTTTACCAGTCTCCAGAGAAACCTAATCTCGGAACTCTCGGAAACCATAGTAGGAGCAGTTTCTGATGAGGTAGCGACTAAGTTGCCAAACAGCTTGCCACCCTGGAATCAATATTTAATTGTCCATGCGGATGATTTCTCATACTGCCAAAGGGGAGGCTAGAGCTGCTTGTGCAGACATTGTCATGAGACGTCATGCATGGATGCAGCTATGTGATTTTGTGGATCTCTTTTAGTCTTCCTTTCTCAACACTCCTGTAGATGATTGCAGATCTATATATATAATCAATATATATATATATATATATATATATATATATATATATATATATATATATATAAAATATGCATGCCCATAAGGCTTAACAATAAACCCAAACTAGTCATTGACACAGTCAGTTGTCTGTCAGGTGCCAGAATCCACCACATCACGCATGCACTTAAGTCTCTCCACAACAGGTACAAATATGATTCTGTCATTGTCCATGTTAGTGTGAATGACTTGAGATGTACCTCCCTGGATGATATGAAGAGAGTGATGATTGAGCTCTCAAGAGTATGCGTCCCAGGCAGGTATGACCCTATCCTTAAGCAGCATCCTACCTTCACCAAAAATGATACCACAATACTAACAAAAATAATTGACTTCAAGAATTGGCTTAGCTTCTGGTGTCTTTCCAAGGGGATCGTTTGTCTGCCTGGGATGACATGGTTGGCAGGCCTCAATGCTTTGCCAGAGATGGCCACCACCTGTCACCCCTGGGGTTCCGGATCCTGGCCAAGGTACTTGTCTCCACCATTGTGCCTTTTTAGGCCATGTCCCAAAGACAAATCTTCCACATAAAAGATCTGTTAAAACAAATTGAAGGTCATGCTGCTTAACCTGAAAATGCATTCACTAGAGGCCCTCCTCATATTGGAAGATGCTGATGTCTGTGCAGTCACAGAAAGTTGGCTCAGGGCTGTGGAGGTCACTCCTGTCTTACCTGGGCTATACCTCATTCCACATCTGACCCCAAAATAAGATCGGAAAGACTAAGGGTGGTGGAGTCTTCATTAAGAACAGGAACACCTCCAGACTGGTTTGCCAGCATGACACACTGGAATTCCTCCAGCTGCAACTGACAGTTGGGAAGACACCCATGCAAGATATAGCCAGCTATAGACCCCACTCCATGAACTAGGACACCCATTCCTCCTTCCTGGACCTATTTGACTCCATCAAGGTACCCTCTAACACCATGATCCTTGGTAACTTCAACTACCCCACCATAGACTGGGTGAACTATTCCTGCACTAATGCACTTACCCAACGATTCCTTGACTTCATCAGTTCTAACTGACTAGACAAGCTCATCTCATCCCCCACAAGGAGAGATAACATTCTGGACTTGGTTCTCACCAACATGGGTGACCGCTGCCCCACTCCCATAATAAGTTCTTCCCTGGTGATATTAGATCATGAGTCTGTCTCATTCAAAGTTTCTATTCCACCCAGCCATAACCAGGCTAAAAAACTTCTGAAAACTTCTGAAAACCTGACTACTACGTCCTAAGGGAGGGTATCAGTAGCTTCACACCACCGCCTCCTTCAGAGGATGCAGACAACTATGCTGAACACTACACCAGTGCAGTATACAAGTGTCTGTAGAACTGCATGGACTCAGCCATACCGAACAGAACTAAAACCTGCTCCTCAAAGAAAAACAAACCTGTCTGGTGGGCATCCTCTATCAACAGGCCTTACAACAAAAGGAAGAAACTGTTGTCCAAGCGTAAAAAGGAACAAATTCCAAAACGGAAAAACTCCCTCCTCACCCTCAACAAGCAAATTAGATCACTAGTGAAACCTCCAAAGCCAATTATGAATTGAAACTAGCCTCCGAAATAAAGGGAAACCACAAAGCCTATTTCAGCTACGTCAGGAACCTCCATGGCAAAGCCCAGGTTTGTTCCGAATTAGTACTTAACAGTGCCAAGTACTCTGATCCTGTTGACTTAGCCAACCTGCTAGCTGATAGGTTCATTGCAAACTTCACCCCCCCCCCGTCCCCCCAAAGATCCATTTAACATCCCTGATACTTGTCCAGTACCTCACATCTCTGTAGATAAAGTGTTAATGGCCCTATCCAAGGCAAAGAATGCAGCTTCCAAGGGACCCAATAGTATCTCAGGCTGTATTCTACACCATCTCCAGCAAGAGCTAGCTTCACCATTGAGCACCTTATTCAACCCTAGCCTAATTACAGGCATCATTCCTGCAGAGTAGAGAACTGTCATTGTCATCCCCTTGCACAAAGGTGGTGGTGCCATTACTGACCCGGGAAACTATTGCCCCATTAGCTTGACAAGTCTGATCTGTAAAGCCATGGAGCGTATTATTATGGGTCTCATAAACAAGGACATAGGCAATCTCCAAGCACTTGACCCCACCCAATTAAGATTTGTCAGGGGTAGATCTTGCCTATTGAACCTGGTTGACTTCTTTGAGACTGTCACCAAGGCCCTGGATGAGGGAGTCCATACATACAGCTTACCTTGACTTGGCCAAGGCCTTTGACACAATTCCCCACTTGGGCATCATTGAAAAGCAAACTCATCTTGGTGTAAATCCCAGTATCATCAGGTGGGTGGCCAACTGGCTCACAGTAGGACCCACAAGGTCAAAATAGGCACCACCACCTCCGACAGCAGACCTGTCACTAGTGGTGTTCCCCAGGTTTCTCTCCTGGGACCCCTACTGTTTGGAATCTACTTCTCAGAGGTCCAGGCAAAGACAAAGGGCCTGTAGGTGACCAAGTTTGCAGATAACTAAGTTGGGTGCTGTCATCGACTCCCCAAATGCAGTTAACATACTGCAAGAGGGTCTCTCAGCAACAAATGATTGGTGTCAAAATCATGGCTTTAAGTTAAGCACACAAAAAAATGTGTTATCATATCATTCGGCAGAAACACAGCCCCTACTGATTACCACATCAACAGCAACCACCTAAGCGCACAACATGTAGTGAGAGACCTGGGTACCCAGATTGACAACAATCTCACATTCGACCATCATGTAGCGACAGTGGTCAGAAAAGCCTTTTACTTGGTTCATCTCATAAGTAAAGGGATTGCATCCAGAAAAAAAAAAGTTATTACCTCTCTGTACTCCTCTCTCATTAGGCTTATAATTGAGTATAACACCCCATTTGGTATGTACATCTCCATACACCTGTACCAATTTGAAAGGCCACAAAAATACCTTGCAAAGAGAATCCATGGCCTTCAACACCTCTCCTGTGCGGACAGGCTCAAATTACTATCACTCTACTCTGTATCGTACAGATTGCTCAGAGGTGATCTGTCTCTCACTTACAAGGCAATATCAGGCCCTGCCCTGCTAGAGATTCTCCATATCTGTAAGTCTAACTCCTCGCGCATTATTGCTCGAAAGGCTTAGCTCTAATATGCAACATCAACAAAACCTGCTGGAGAGAGGCAGGTTTGTCTCTAAGGCTGCCTCTTCTCTGGAATAGACTTCCATACATGTCAGAGTACCTTGCTGACCCTCTTCAAGGACAACCTTGATGAGTGAATGGGAAACCACAAATTTGTCAAAGGGGTTCCACCTTTGTCCCTCATTGACAGGGCTGACAGGTACTAACTGAGGTTTCTCTTTTGGGGATTAGCTCTTGGCTAGGCTTGCAGTGGCCCCAGGGACATTAGCCTAGTAACCTCTCATGATCCTGTGTGTGTGTGTGTGTGTGTGTGTGTGTGTGTGTGTGTGTGTGTGTGTGTGTGTGTGTGTGTGTGTAATATATAATATGTGTGTGTAGATATTTATATGTGTAGTAAGTATGTATGTATGGAATATAGAGGTAAGTGAGCTGTCATGACCAGAGGGAAATTGGTGAGTAAAATGTGAGCAAGTGGAATTTAAGCGAAAATGTAATGTGATCGTAGAGTGTTTTGAGCATGTGTAAACTGTGTGAATATAAGTTGAGAGAAATGTAAATAAATCATGCTTGAAGCTGAAGTAGTGTCATCAGATTTGATTGTGGTTGTGTGAGTGGGTGTGGGGTGGGGGTCTTTAAAAGCATACGGAGTTGTATATGAGAAGAGAAGCAGTTTTCTGGTGATTGCTGATGTTCTGGATGCTGAAGCAGACCCTGGTACATCCTGTCCTGTTTCTGAAAGTGTTATAGGTAAAGTTGAGCAGCTACATGTCATTGTTATGTCGCAAATGGGAAACAAGTTGTTATAAATGTGCATAGTTGTCGTCTTATTGAACTGGCAAGTAAAAGAATGCCAGTACTGGGAATGTGCATGGAAAAATAAGATGTGCCTCGGATGGACTATTATGTTTTGCAGAAGTGATAGGAGTTTGTGTTTTCTGCGGTGCATGACCATGTGCCTGGACTTGGACAGTGATAAGTATATTTTGATATAGGCTGTGTGGAAGAAAGGCACTAATGGGACGGGATATGCTTGCTGAGATTATGGAAGACTTTTTAGTGGATATGCCAAAAGGGATAATTGTCCAGTTGCAGAGCAGTTATATTATATGACAGACTGTAAATTCTGTACATGCAAAACATGTTAAAAGCAGCACAGTTTCACCTAGTATGATTGCTGACATCATTTATATGAATTGGCCTGTGCAGAATGGCTTTTTCCATTTCCAGAGAGATTCGGGTGCAGCTCCTCAAATTTAGATGAGATACTTGACTGTGGTGTGTGTATATGTGATAGTACATTACATTTTTTTAGTACGTAGAAAAGCAATGATGCAGTTGAATAGCATGTGTTGAATTGTGCAGAGAAGTGACAGTGTGAAGCGTTGGCAGTCAAGGCTTTTATGAATATAGCACTATGTGGAACTTTGTTATGGATGTGTTTGTTGATTTTTGTCTGCAGCTATTGAGTATGCTTATGAATTTTCCAGGTACTGATGTGCATGGCTGCTTTTTTCGTCTGGGGTGGTGAAAGTTGCAGTCTGTGGCTTTAGCTGAATTGTATGGCCATAGTTCTAAGTTTAATGTCAGCATTAGTAAAATTATGGATTTCACATTTTTGCCTCCCAATGATATGTTCCAGCAGCGTTTAAGGTATTTAGTCAGAAATGCCCCCATCTGCTGTGGGACTGGAAGGCTACTACACATATTGTCATCAGTGGCCATCTACTACTCAACTTGTTCCTGCAACTCAAATGCAACATTTATATCCTCCTTCCTTTCAGATGTGTTTGGACTCCATAATTGCAGTTTGTCCCAAATGCAGAGTCTTGTGGAGGGTTGGCTTAGGTGGGTTAAATGTTCATTAATCTATAATGCACCTGATTTAGCTGCTGTGATGTTTGCATTATTGAGACAATAAAGTTATGTTGAGGATGTATGTCTACAGCAGTCATCTGGTATTTTCTTTAACACCACCTTGCGTCTGCAAGGAGGAACTTGTGCAACACATTGTCTCGTCTAAGTCAGTATGAGGCTACAGTTTTTCTGAGGCTACTGGCATTGCAGTTTTATTTGTAGAAAACTTATGATTGTCCTTTGTTGTTTTAGGTGTTACTGTTTCATTAAAGTGGCTTGTGGTACTTTCTGCTGTTTTGTGATGACCTGTTTATTCTTCTTGCTTTTGCTGTTTTGTGTTGATGCCCTTAGCCCTGTTCACACATTTACTTTTGCTATATATTTTTCAGAGTTTGACTCTTGGCTGTTTCATAGACTCGCTAACTGCTGATATAATCATATAGCCACACTCTGGCAGTATATACAAAACACTGACTTAAGGGGCTGCCACTGGAAGGAGTGGATGGCTACTGCTACAGTGATGTATTAGAATATCTACTGTTACATAGGTTCATAGGTTCATAGATTATAGGTTCATAGATTAGTACTAGGCTAACTGCCCTTGAGAGCCATTTTAAGCCTAGCCAATTATCCCTTGTGAGACTCGAACCCTGTACTTTGTGTTTGTAAGGCAAACACCTTAACCATAAGGCCATCCTCCCAACATTAAGTTTACTTGCACAACTGTACAGTGTTCAAAATGTAAATCACTGTTGCAGTAGCCTAAACTATGTGGATAAAGTACCATAGTTTGTATACATTATAAGGAGTAAGAAAGGAACACAAGCATCCAGGAGTCTATGGAAAAAAATGGTCCTTGCAAA
Source organism: Protopterus annectens (assembly GCF_019279795.1). NCBI lineage: Eukaryota > Metazoa > Chordata > Ceratodontiformes > Protopteridae > Protopterus > Protopterus annectens. The sequence goes on along the minus strand of NC_056737.1, from coordinate 729,337,027 downwards.
GCCTGTTCTGGTCCTGGAAAATGACCAAATTGCTGCCTCTAGAATACTTTGATTCCACCCATTTCCAGAAAGCCACAAATTAGGCCAAATCACTGGTAGAATGGGCCCCTAACCCTATCTGAGCATAACATAAAGAAAAAGCACGAGACAACCATCTGGAAATTGTGTGCTTTGACATCAGCTTTCCAGGGGGGTTTAGTTCTGTCCAAGTATACCTGATCTGACTGTGGATATCCAGGGTGTACAGCATACTCTCTCTCCCTTATCTTTAGGTTCTGGAACGAATATATGTAGTTTAATAGTCTAGTTTAAAGTAATCCGTGAAACCACTTTAGGCACAAAAAGGGATTAGTTCTCAAAGAAATTATTTTTCCTTATGGAGAATGAGGTAGAGTTGATTCATCATTAAGTGCCTGTAACTCAGATAATCTTGCAGATGTCCGAGCAAAAATACCTTGAATAAATCCAGTCAGTAGGGAAGCTTGTAATTGCCCTTGACCAATTTCAGAAGAAGAACCACTGTTGCCTGTGCCAAAGGGAAGTCACCATCACAATCTTTGACAAATCTGTCTGAATTTTCTGAAAATCCTGGTATCATTGTAAAGACATACAGGAGAATTCCCATCCGTGGGAATGAGACGGCGTCTGTCTTCCAGTCCTGTTTGGAAGAAATCCTTGAACAACATTTTTGTCTGTTTTGAAAGGAGACAAACAAATCTATTTGAGGTGTTCCCCATAGTTGAATCGATTCTTGGAAGACCCCTGGATGTAATTTCCATTTGTGAAGGTCTGTGCATGCCCTGCTCAAATTGTCTGCTACTGTGTACTGATGGAATGTATGAAGCCTGAAGAGTTGGACAGAGCTGAGTTGCTACCTCACAGTTATTCACAGCATGTCTGTAAAGGGGGTTAAATCTTGTACCACCTTGTTTCACATTCCTGTAGTATTGTCTGTGATAATTTGCAGTGTTCTTAGGAACCAGAGATGATTTGAGGTTTTTAAAGCCTTGACAACCGCCAACATCTCTCTGATATTTCTGTTTTTGTCTGTCAGAGTTCAGAGCTTGCAATTTCACCCCTTCAGACAAAGTCTGAAGTATCTGATGTAACAGACTGGGAGAATGAGACTAAGTGGAGATCTGGATTGAGAGAGAAGTGGTTCACCCTCCAAAGTAACTCTCTTCTGACAAACCCTAGAACTAGAATTAGTTGAAACCCCAAAACTGCTCAGTAGTTTCTAGAAGAACAATTAGTATTATAGTAAGTTTACTTATACAGCTGCAATATCTAGTTTGTGGACACACACTCAGATTTCTTCCTGAAACAATGGAAACTTTATACAATCAAAAAGTTGCAGGATCTTCATGCTCTGTGGTAGGAAGAATGTAATTTAAGAAGCAATGAAATATTTTTGTGCACCTACATTTAAATGATTATATCAGAAAAAAATCTTATTAGATACATTGGCAGGTGGAATTTATCCATTTCAATGCCAGGAGTTGAATCTTGACATGCAGAGATGTTGAAAGGAAAAACTCCTAGATTCATTTTAATGCAAGGGGGCATGGTTATAGTTTGAAAGCTCTTTGCGTGGCAGTAAGCGCAAGAGTCGTGCATGAACAGCTTTGGGCTGTAGCCGCAGAATACCATCACAAGGACTGATGTTCTGTGTGTAAGGCAAGGTATAGGCCTCCATACAGTAATTTAATAGTTAAAATGGTCTTTTTGGCCTCACCTATGATGAGCTTGTCTTTTACATGTGTGGGATTTCAAGGCTGTGACCCTTTGTTTCAGATGATGACTAGGTGTCCAGAAGAGCTGCTCCCAGTTTTCAGCTTGAGGAATACATTATGAAGTATTAAAGCTACCTTTCCTTAATTAACTGGAGACTGAATGCAGCCAATTTGATCTTGGAATATGGTCCCTCAAGTCAGGCAGTGCAGATTAGGTGCCGCCTCAGGACTGAGACTTCACCTCCACAGATATCCAGCAACACACAGCAAGGCTTTTAGCCTTGGTAAAAAGGTGGGAGGGTGCCATATAATCCTGCTCTAGGGTTTAGAGAGGGTGGCCTTGACATCAAACCAGTCTGTCTGGTAGGAGGCTTTGTTGTGTAGAACTGGTGGTACAAACCATATTTCTCAAGAGGCTTATTATCAAAATGTCGAATGCCTTTATGTGAACTTTGATTGTTGAAAGTCAGTTTATCAAAGTTTCATAATGACGATTCTAAAATGTCAAACTCGCAACAGCGAATGCTAGTGTGCATTTGCTGTTGTGAGATCGACATATTTATTGGAGATCGCACTACAGTGGGGATTAGGAACTTTGCCCTTTTCCTAACTGTAGTGTGATCTCAGTGTTGTAATATGCAAGTAGCATGGGGGATGCAGCTCCCCACTTCACGGGTGCCGGAGGACTTGCCTCCCTTGAAAACGTGTGTTGAACTTCACCGGATTACCTTATGTTAAGGTAAGTTTGAAAAATGTCAACATATTGATTTCAAGTTGACATTTTTTTTGTTTTGTTGTTTTGATTGGTAACTATTGTTAATTTTGATGTTTTTCGAGTAAGTAATCTTGCAAAAACGTTTTCGAAATTTTTGATACTAAACTCTTCTCAAGGTATTGACCCTAGAGGGTGTGCATTTATATTCAACTTTGCATGAGACAAGTGAATACGTTCACAGCTTGATCTGAGAGGGGCATGAGAGACTTCCTTCCTTATAGGCCTATATAATGAGTCTGAAGATGCAGATCCTGTTGTCTTTGAAATAGAAAAGAGCGATGCGTCTTCCCCATCCTTTTTTCAAGAGCTCCCCCTTCAGATGATTGCTTCAGTGACATCTTGAAACTGATGATGTCTAGTCTGGTTTCATTTTCCTCCCCATTACTACTTTATAGAACCATCTGCTCAGATTTCTGTAGAAGACTGAAGAGACCTTGGATCGTCCCTCTCATGGAGCCATTTTTCAAGGATACTGTCTGGCAGTTTTGAAACTCTGCTCTGCCTCTCCAGCCTACAAGAAGGTTGATGACCTTTTCAAGTCCCCAGCTAACTAGTCTCTCTCATTAAACATTTATAGCTAAATCTTTCATGCTCGCTTCAGTCCATCATGGGTCCCAGTGTCCATGTCGTGTTATCCTGACAGCAATCGGTGTTTAAAGCTTTAGACAGGTGTGATAAAAATGTATTCCTCCACTATCTTGAGGGTTGAGGCTCCCACTTGTCCATCGTGTGTATTAATCTTAGTCATCTTTACTGGACTACTCCACTGAAAAGCTATCAGACCTTCAGAGTCTGAGCTCTAGAAAGACCTGGTTAAGGTTGTACCTGTGGATTTAGTGGAAGGATATCAAATGGCCCCTGTGGATGTCCATCATTCCCACTGCTGTATTAGTTTGTAGGCTAGATGGGTTGTTTCCTGCCCAAAACAGCTGGCCAGTTTCACAAAGCACTGGTTCCCTGCCATACCTTCACTCTGAATGCTGATTGGACAGCCCCTAAAAGGACAGATGACATCTTATTGGGATCTGAATTTTATACCAAGGACTTATGTAGACATTGCTTTGGTGTTGATTGTAATTTTGATTTCATTGACCTGAATCTCTACTCAATAAGGATTTTAAATCATTGGTGGGTTTTTCGATACAAGTTTTTTTTACGGGTGTTTGAATGGGAAGAGTATAGAGTCCTTTCAGAAACTGGCCTATCAATATCACTGTGGATTTCATAAGGGCTGGCGTTATAATACCCTAGGTCTTTAGTCTTAACGCTTAGTGGATGAAAAAGAAATAAGCTTTCTCCTCTTCTATGCTGAGAAATCTTTTGTCAGCCTTAGAAAGTGTTAGATGCTGGTCAGTAGCAGGATTAATTATGCATATAAAACCTGAGACTTAGCTCATATTAACGGCTAAATGTCAGTAATATACAGAAGGTTCTTGAGACAAATCTACAATGAGTATTGAGTGCTTTATTTGCTCCAACAGCACATGTAAGTATAAAGGCAGGATACCAAGCAAAGATGGGAATATATGTTGGTGTTTGCACATTCAGGTCACAACACAGTCTGTACTCTTATTTCATGCCCTTTCGCACTCCAAGATAGTCCTTTATAATCAACATGCACGCTTCCACATACAATATTTCTTTGCAATTATACTTATCTTCCAAAACCCAACTCACAGTATAGTTGTTAGGATCTTAACATAACTGTAGTTGATGTACATTCAATGTTTCATTAGTGGTAATACCTGGGACCTGTGCTGCAGAAGGTCTAACAACTCAACCTAACTTAAAAAGCTTTACACCATTCTTCCCTAGATTGAGCGAATGCACTTCCATCTTGACGATAGCACATGAGTGTTATAAGTGGACTGACTGCTGTCAGCATCTGTAGTTCTTTCATACCTTGACAGCTTCCAGGGATTTGGGTTGATACCAGATCATGAATATACCCCCAGATATGAGCAGCCCAACCACCATATTCTCCAAAGCTGCCTTTCCAAGTTCTAAGTTAGTCTACAAAAAGGGCACTTTGAAAGGGTAACAGAGGAAAGGTGAAAAGTTTTGATTGCTGCTACTCTCCCTAAACTCAGGGTGCACACAAAAATGGAAGCGGGGACAGCAGGAGGAATTATTACTGCAGCAGTGAACATCTACCATTATGGTAAATTCCTAAGAAAAAATAAAACTGTACAATGTTCATCATATTGTTCAGTATTGCAGTGGTGGTGACAATTGAAGATTCCTAGAAGGTATGGACCACTGAATGGTTCGCCCTCAACAGCTGCGAGTTATAAGAGTCCCTGTTTGGATCATCATCAAAAAAGCTGTCCCAGTTCTAGATGTAATGTCCAAGTCAGTGCTGAAAAAAGATAAGGACAAATGACAAGCTAACTGCTTACTAAAGGGTCTGGATGATGTCACCTCTAAGAAAGGTAGTAATGACTGATGTGGCTCTGGTAGTGTGGGCTTTCACAAGCCAATTTTGCTGTAGGAGTAACGGAAGCAAATACAATGAGTTAGCCATTTGGAGATGGCGTCACATTGCAAAAAAATGTGAATAACTGGTCCGATTTACTTCTTTCCCTTTGAGTAAGACCACAATTGCCAATACACATCTTTGGGCATGTAATATCCTTTTCTTATTTTGGGGGTGGGGAATAAAACAGGAATGTGTGAGTGTGGTTTTGGTGCAAAGTGTTACTAGCCATCTTTAAAATGAGAAGGGACTGTTGCACATGAGGGAATGCAGTTAGGAAATCCTTCTGCTAGTAGTAATAATGGCCAGTAAAATAGCAGCTTTCCAGGTCAGGTGCTTGAGATGTGCACCAGCAGGTGGCTCAAAGGATAGCAAAGTGTTTTTCATTAGTACATAATTGAAGTACTGTGGTAGAGAGTTCCTTCTTGAAAACCAACAAATGCAGGAAGCGTTTGAGGAATTGCATTACTGATACCAAAAAGGTGGCTCCCTAGGTTGTCAGACTGAAATAGACACTTGCACCTTCAGTGAGGCATAAGGCGATTTTAATCCGTGTAGATCTGACTGGTATTTTAGATGGTTACTGAAGTGTGATTCAGGTCCAGACCTCTCTCCTGTCACCAAAGGGAGAATATTTTCCATTTTGCTGGGTATGACTTTCTTGTATTTGATTTCTTAGCCCCTTGAAAGTGAGACGGTGCATCCTCAGAAAATCTGTGCAAAGGGTATAAATGCTAGATCATCCTAGCTGTCAGCCTTAGGGTCTTCAGGTTAGGATGTAGAAATGCAGCCTTTTTGCGTCAAGTTGTTCACACGTTGAGACAGCAGCAGGCTCTATCCTTATCATACCAGGTAGGAAAGTGAATCCATTGCTGCTTCAGCAAAAAAGCTCTAAGTACCTTATTTTTGTCGTACCTTCCTTTGTCCTCTGTATTACCTTGAGGAGAAGAGTGAGTGGAAGGAATGTGATTAGAAATAAGACGACTACACTTAATTCAAAGGTCTCTGTTAGTATTGTGGTAAAAAAAAAATATTTGAGTTGTCTGTTTTCTGAGCAAGTAAAAGGGTCTGTTTCTGTCACACCCAAGCTGTAAACCAAATCCAAAAATACATCTCTGTCCAGCATCCATGCATTCATGAGTATCTGCTTCTGTTCTGTTTAAGTGGCCTGTCAGAACGCTTTCCTGAAAAGGGGTGTAAGATTCCCCAAGAGGCATGCCTTACTCCTGAGCCAGGTACCAAATCTTGGTATCAGCCTGTATAAGAGGTGTTAGTCTGTTTTCACCTTTGGTATTCTATTGTCATCCATATGGTGTTATCCAATGTGCATGCTCCCCTGGTTGTCATGTAGGCTTCAAGTCTTTGACAGCAAAAAATACTGTCATCTTTTTACATTGATGTGCTTTTTTGTCTGAGTTTTTGTAGTTCCCCGGATCCTTAGGTCACCAGAGTGTAACCCCCCCCCCCCAAAAGCAGCGTCTGAGGAATCTGTGATGAGCCTCTGTGTCTTGCTGTAGCCATGGTTGAGGTTCATCTGTTGTATCTACCATGAGAGCTCTTTAGGCAGAATGGTGGAGCAGATGCTGCAGAGTCTGGATATGTTGACACCATCTGTTTCATAAGTACCAGTGGACTTTCTTAGTGTGAAGATTTGCTAAGTGGGCCCTCAAGGCTGGAGAAGCCATGTATCCCAGTGTTTTGAGAAACTACTTTGCAGTAATATGATTTTGTTGTGGCATGGAAATGGCATAGCTGGTCGTGAATAACAATTTTTTTCAAAAGAGAAATCCCTTCTAGTTTGGTGTCCAGTAGAGTCCTTATGGTCAGGACTTGTCTGGTGAGTAGTAGCCGGGAATTTAGAAGGTTGAGAGAGAGTCCTAGTTTTAGGAAGCAGGCTTCAGTATAAACTGTAGATCTTTCCATGTATCCTCTTCGATTGGTGCCAGCATTAGACAGTTGTCCAGAGAGGGATAGTTGTGAATGCTCTTGATTCTGCAGAACAATTACTAGGGACAGGCACTTTGGTTTATCTACTACAAGCAGGGTGCTCACAAAGGGCAGAAAAGTAAATTGGAAGTAAGAATACCCTATATCAAATATGAGGCACTGTCCATATCTCCTAGCTATATAGGTATGTGGAGGCAAGCATCTCCCATATCCAGGTTAGCCATGAAGGTTTGAGGAAAGAAGAGAGGCAGAATGACTTCTAAAATTCCCATGTAGAATTCTGGAACTTTCTGAATTTGTTTAGCCTTGGTAAGTCTAATATTTCTCTCTGTGGCCCAGCTTTTCTTGGTATTACAGACAGTCTTGAATAGAAGCCTGTGCCGTCTTCCTGTTTTGATGCATTCTATCTACAGATACCTGCTACAGATGTTCTTATAACAGAGCTCGTAGCAAGTGCCTTTATTTGCGTACCTGTGAGATACCCAAGAACCTCTGTCTTAAGGTGTTTCTGCCAACGTTTTTAGAATCTGCCCAGAGTTTAGTCCCCCATCTTTTTTTTTGCAAATAAGCCTAGGACCCCTCCTATTTTTTGGGGTGAACATTGGTTACTATCATGAATTTAGGGGGATGGTGTAGGTTGGTGTGGAATTTTTGAGGGTTTAGGGGGAGGAAAGAGCTCAAATCACTGCTGTTTACTTTTGGAATCTCTGCTTGACAGCCTCCAGGCTTCACCTTTTGGATCAACTTACTATTTTCTCTTGCACTTCAATTTTGCTCCTTACCTTTATCTTGTCTATACTGCGTTGGCGTTCTTGCCTCACAGTAAGACTCTGTTCGGTTCGATTCTCAGCTAGACTGTCTTATGCGTGGAGTGAATGGGCGTACCTTCGTTGAAGGTTGTGCGTCAGGGCTGGCAACTCAGTACATAAAAATCTACTGCCAATCATTAGCGGACCGGAGTTCCGCTGTGGCGACCCCTAACCGGGAAAAAGCCGAAAGACACAACAACCTTTATCTTGTCTATGCTGAAAAGGCCAATACTTGAAAGAACAGTTCCTATTTATTTAGGTTCAAAGAGTGAAAGAGTCTTTTCCTTTCTCCTCCTGCTTCTTAAGAAACTACTTCCCAGGATTCTAAATAGCAGCAACATTTCTCATGAGGCATTAGGAAACTGTGATTGTATATGATCTAGCGGGACTGTATTACATTGTCGAAAGCCGACAATATTGAAGCTGATATTGTCGACACGACAATAACGAACACTGAGAATATCAAAAGTGTAAATGGAAATCTCCATAAGGGGAGATTTCCGTTTACTGCAATGTAGTGCGGTCTCAGAGTTGGAATATTTAAATAGCAGGGGGTGCAGGAGGGGCTTGCCCCCCCTGCCCCTACACCTTTTAGTTTTTTTTTGTTTTTTTTTTTTAATTTATTTTTATGAACATTTGATGTTTTAATAAGTTCGATCAATAGAGGTCGATCTTCAGTGATTTGAACTATTAAACATTTGGTGTTCTAATTTAGACTTGATCTAGCAGGGTGCTGGGTCCTCACCCAGCCATGCCTCCAAATAACTGATTTCACTGCTACCACCCTGCATGATGCATCCAGAATGTCGTAGCCACACTTGCCAGAGTGTTTGCCAACCTGAAAATTGAGGTCACAACAAGTCTAAAATTGTATATTTCAAGGCCTTGTTCTCTTTATCTTCAGCCTTATCCTTTAGTTGGGATGGAATGTCTTGTAGCTCCTTGCCATGCAAGTTTGGTGGTTAAGGTCCCTGAAACTTTATCACCAAAGAGGTCAAGTATCTTACTCCTCTGTTAGTGGAAGTGTGTTCATGGTTGGGACCCCTGTAGACCTTTTGCTGGAATCCATGGACATCACAGCTGGATCAGCAACACAGTTGTTTTGCAGATGTTTATGTTTCACTGTTGCAGTCATTACATTTGGGTAATCTGCTGGCAGGTTGCCCTCAATTATCCTGATTAACAAAGTCTTGGGTCCTGCGTCGGTTGCTGTCCCTTCTTCCATGAAGGCGGGTCATCAGGGATATAAAACATGCAGCCGACGCCATTACATCAGTCTTTCTTGCCGCACGGTGCCTGAAGCAGTTTGCAAGTGCCTGTTGGCCAACTCCTGAAATTTTCATTTTTGAGTTTCAGAACCGAAGTCTTCAACTAAAAGCTAAGTACCCCATTGAGGAAACTTTTTCTTGCTCCTTACCGATGTCAGTAAAAGTTAATAATTGCATTACTTGTGGGAAGCAAATACCTCATAAGGATTTTCATTTGTACTGTATTCCTTGCCTAGGCCTTGACCACAACGTGCCTTGCTGTCGGTTTTGTGCTAAATTTAATCAATGCACTATTAAACATCGGTAAATATTTTGGCTCGAGATTTAACTCTCCAGAAATGTCATCCATTAGCAATCCGACTACCGGAATACCTAAAAAAAAAAAAAAAAAACGCAAGGAAAAAGACTGAGACCGACTGTCGAGGTCCAAAACTGACGACGAAGTTTCTCCTAAGCCAGTCGCCGGTACTCAGTGAGGTGCTTTCGCAGCCCCTGATACCCGCTACTTTTGATTCGCAGGCCTCTACTGAGAACCATTTGGAGTCCGGTATGCCGCGAGATACTTTAATTATTGAACCCGCGGATGTCTCTACCTTAGATGGATCTGGAGCCGCTGAGCAGGCACCGGCTCCTGAGGGTGTTTTCAGGCCTAAAGATTTGTATATTAAACCGACGCCATCTTCAAAACTAAGGCCAAAATCTACTTCTGTGTCTAAAAAAAACAACGCTTGGGCCCCAATGCCTAAAAAACAAATGATCAAAATGGCTGAGGATTTCATTACCTTGATCAGGGGTACCCATCCCCCTCCTGCTAAGAGGCCTAGGCAAGGCATTCACTATGAATCTTCAGATCAGGTTTCTATTTCCTCTGATTCCTCTTCTGATCTGGAATTATCTATTCCCACTTATGAGGACTCTGATGCAGAAGATTCTATCCCTTCTGCTTCTCCTCCTGAGGATTTTTCTTTTGGAGAAACTTTGCATACCTTAAGGGAACACTTTCACTGTTAGAGTCAGGAATTCTCAGAATCTAAAAAGAGACACCGGGATTTCCTCCTTCTTCCTCAGCATAGGCCTTTGGCTATACCTCCTGTTCTAGACATTGTTGATGTTTTCTCAGAATCTAGTATGACTCCTGATTCCCTCCTTGTAAGCCAGACGATATTACAGGGTTCCTGACTCCCACAAATTCTGCTTTAAAAACCCTACTGCTGACCCTGAAACCATTTCTCAGGGTCCCAAGGGCGTTAAGGCTTCTACTGCTAAAAATCTTTCCACTTCTGATAGAGATTTCAGGGTGCTGGATAGATTGGGTAAGAAGGTTTACACGTCTCCAACCTTTACAATCAGGGCTTTAAACTGTCAATTTCATATGCTTAAATATCAGCATCATGTCATGGGTTTACTTAAACAGAAAATGATGTTGGTTTCTGACTGTGTGGAAAAGAGAGTTGCAGGATTTACTGCATTCAGCTGAACAAGTTGGAAAACTTACTTTGCGATGTAGTTTTGATTCCTTGGCGGCCTCTTGCAGGGCTGCTGTAACTGGATCTGTGATGAGAAGGCATGCTTGGCTCAAGGAGCAAAATCTGCCTGACCATGTTAAAGCAAAATTGTTGGATGTTTTGAAAAAGATGGAATATAAAGCTAAATCTATGCAAACTTTAAAAGATTTCCTACAAGTGCAGCCACCCAGGTTCAGTAGGCACTGGCCTACTAAGAACTGATCCTTTCCAGTACCCACCAGAGCCGCTCAGGTTAAACCCAGACATTCCAAAGGCTCCAGGTTTCAGTCACAAGGAACTTATAGAACAAAGCAATGGGGTGCCTCCACCTCCAAATCTGGAAGTAGCAAGACACCTTCCTACGGCAAACAGTCTCAATGACTTTCCGCTGCAGTCACGAAGCACTTATCTTTTGACCGCCCCTTTGAGGGGGAACTGGCACTTCATGCACGAAACTGGCAACTGATTACCCAGGACAAGTGGATTTTAAATATAGTATTCCAGGGATAAAGATTTCATTTCCACACGTTGTCAATCCCAAACGGATGGCCAGATCTGCCTCCAAATCAGCGGGCAGAGGCCCAGAAACAAGTTATGTCCCACATGAATATGGGGGGGCTATTCAACCAGAGCCAGAAAAAGAAAAGGGACAAGGTTTTTATTCAAGACTTTTCCTGGTACCCAGAAAAGTCAAATCATGACGTCCAATTCTGGACTTATCCATTCTAAATGCATTTCTGGACATTCCAAAATTCAAGATGCTGACTCTACAACAGTTACTACCTATGGCTAGGCAAGGATGCCTGGTTGGTAACTCTAGACTTAAATTAGGCTTACCTGTATATCCCAATCAGGGAATCTTGCAGAAGATACCTCTGCTTCAAAGCAGGCTATTTGCATTACCAGTTCTCTGCACTGCACTTTGGCTTATCTACTGCGCCCAGGGTCTTCACAAAGTGCCTGGCACCGGTAATTGCATTTTGCAGGCAGCAAAGAAATATTCAAATTTATCCATACCTGGACGATTGTCTAATTCAGGCAGAAAACAAGGACACTCTTCTAGAACATCTGGCTTTTGTAAAAAGACTTCTAAGTTGTCTAGGGTACAACATACTGAAAAGAAATTGCAACTGGTACCCTCTCAAATACTTACATTCCTGGGTGCAAGCTTGAATACAACTGCCCAGATCACTTACCTTATGCCAGGCAAACAAATTCAATTGATGACTTGCTTCAAATAGGTGGCCACAAAAACCCAGCTATCTGCAAGACAAATTCTGCAGGTCTTGGGGTTCATGGCCTCCTGCATTCTAATAATTCCATATGCAAGACTGCATATGAGGAAACTTCAGTGGTACCTAAAAAGCTTATGGAGTCGACATTGTCACAGCCTGGAAACAAAGATTCCCATCATTCCTTGCCTGCAGCTAGAGTTCATATGGTGGGCAGAGGCCTGCCACCAAAACAAGGGACTGTCATTCATTCCACCCCCTGCCCATAGCCGGCCTTAGGCATAGGCGAACTAGGCGGCCGCCTAGGGCGCCACTCTAGCAGGGGCAGTTTTCCAGTATTTATTTGGTGTAAGACCAGGAGGGGGGCGCTGGTTAGTGTGGTGGGGGGCACCGTGGAGACCTTTTGCCTAGGGCACCAGTTGACCTAAGGCCGCTCCTGCCCCTGCCACCCATACCCTGACTACAGACGCATCAGATTATGCTTGGGGGACACATCTGTCAGGGAGATGCATTCAGGGCCAATGGAGCCCAAATCAAATGTATCTGCATATCAACCAGAAAGAGATGCTAGCTGTACCGAATGCTCTGACAGCCTTCAAGGACTATATTCACCCAGGACAACTACTGACAAACAAGCAGGGGGTACCCATTCCTACCCCCTTTGCAGACTACCCATGGCATTGTGGAAGACTGCCTTGACTCATCAAATACATCTACAAGCTCAATTCCTGCCAGGAAAGCAAACTCTTATGGACCCACATGAATGGAAACTGGATCCATAAATCTTCATCATGTTGACACGCAAATGGGGGGGTGCCCAGACATAGATCTTTTTGCCTCACCCCAAAACTATCAGTTGGACAAATTCTGCACAAGAATTCATCACAAAAAAGTTTGGAAAGTGGATGCTCTATCCTTTCAGCTGTAAAAAAAGCTATCCGTCTATGCCTCCCCCCCCCCCCCCACCCCGCCTCTGCTCTCCAAGGTCTTAGTAAAAGTCAGACAGGAAAAACCAAAAATGATTCTGATTGCTCCAGACTGGCCTCGCCAGCACTGCTACCCGCTCCTACGCAATATCTCGCACCTTCCTCCATGGTGCCTGCCCTCAGACACCTTACCTGCTGTCTCAGCAGAACTATCAAATTCTGCACACTCAGCTCCAAACTCTGAATCTTGCAGCATGGCTAATCAACTAATTTCACCAGTTACATCTCTCAGCAAACCTGTAATGGATGTCATTATGAATGGCTAGAAGGCCTAGTACTAAAAAATCTTATGCTGACAAATGGAAAAAATTCTGTGCCTGGAACCAAGCACAAGGACTAAGCACAGCAATGCCCACTATTCCTCAGATTCTGCAATTTTAACTGAGATGCTTCACAAGGGCCTATCTCTTTCTTCCATAAAAATCCATGCCTCTGCCATTTCAGCTCATTACAACACAGAGCCTCCCCTCTTTTCTCATCCTCTGCTAAAGCAGTACCTCAGAGGGTCCAAAAATGTAATACCTCCCAGGAGAGCAACAACTCCTGCATGGGACCTCAATTTTGTTTTGGAAAAACTCACTCTACCTCCTTTTGGGGCCAGCTGCTACTGCAGACCTTAAATTTCTCTCTTGGGAAACAGCTTTTCTTTTAGCAGTCACTTCAGCTAGAAGGATTTCAGAGCTACTGGCCGTTATGGCAGTGGATCCTTTTATTATTTTTTACCCGGACAGGGTGGCTCTCGGGACCAATCCATCCTTTATGCCTAAAGTGGCATCTAATGTGGCCCTTAATTAGACCATTTATCTGCCAACTTTCTTCCCAAATCCACAGAACAAGGGTGAGCAGATTCTGCATTCATTGGATGTACACAGACTAAGATTCTACTTAAACAGGACAAAATTTCTAAGAAAATCTGAACAATTACTGGTGGCATTTGCTGCAGGGGCAGAGGGAAAGGCTATTTCAAAGCAGACTATTTCAAAATGGATAAGCCATTGTATTTGTTTCTGCTACATGCACCATGGTAAACCTGTCCCCAAGGGGATCAGATCTCATTCCACCAGGGCTGCATCTACTTCTGCAGCCTTTTTCAGAGGGGTTCCTACCAGAGACATTCTAGAAGTTGCTACCTGGAGCTAAGTTCATACACTCACCAAACATTATCATTTACCTCTCTTCTGTAAATCCAGAGCAGGCTTTGTCACTGCTGTCCTGCAGGGCCTTATAGCTGCTCCTAATGCTGTATAAAGCCATCCTCCCAATCATAGCTTTGGGATTCTACCCAAATGTAATGACTGCAACAGTGAAACACGAAGAACATAGTACAGTTGTGTACACTTACCATAAATGTAGATGTTTGAGTGTATTCACTGTTACAGTCCTGGTTACCCTCCCTTCAGCCCCATTTTTTTTCTCCGACTATACCTCTCATTTCTGTTACTATCTTTAAAAGCCTTTTTGGTGTATTTGCTTTTGTTTGGAGGTATATGTTTTGTGTTTTTCATTAAATATATATATATAGCTCCCCATTTGAGGGGACACCTGACATCTGGGGCAAGAAAAACTGATGTAATGGCGTCGGCTGCGTGTTTTATACCCCTAATGACCTGACGTCATGGAAGAAGGGACAGCAACCGACGCAGGACTCATGACTTTGTTAATCAGGCCGACTGAGGACAATCTGCCAGCAGATTACCCAAATGTAATGACTGCAACAGTGAATACACTCGAACATCTACATTTATGATAAGTGTACACAACTGTACTTTCCTTGCAGGAATCCACAACCATGTAAAAATAATTTGGCTTCTTGTAGCAGGTGGTTGTGAGGGTCTGGCACCGGAAGTGCAATAGTAATTGCATCATCCAAGGCTTCAGTCCCTGGAGGAATTGCCAGGGGTTTTGGCTCTAGCAAGCCCATAAGTTCCCTGTGCCTTTTCTGGGTAGCTGAAAAATCCTTAGTCCGTAATCCTTCATGCTTTTGGGTTGTCACTAGATGAGAAATCCTCTAGTGGGGAAGCAGGGAGGATAAGATGGTTTCAGTGTTTGGTTAATATTGGCCAGTGTATCTGCTTCGTAGTCAGAGGAATCAGATTTCTGAGGGAGAGATGGTTCTCTTTTTGAGTAGGGATTGATGACACTGCTGGTAGAGCTAAAAATTGCTGCAAGTGCTTATGGAATAATACAAGTCCTAAGTCAGCCTTGTCAGATGTTTGTTTTGGGGGTGGGGGGGGGGTATGAGGCAAGGTTGCGCAAGTCCAAGATTTTGATAGCTTGTCCCTGCTTTGGGTGGGGTGGGGTGGGGGGGGGGGCTGCCTTAGAGGTATACAGTTACAGATGGGGAAAAGCTACTTCTATCTCAGACCCATAGATGCCCTTGCCGACAAGGATCAAAGGACCATTGCATGCACTCACCAAAAAAAAAGAGCTTTAGAACCAGAGGCCCACAGGGATATGCACATACCACTTTTTATGGGTGTTTAGCTTGGGAGAATGTGCTGTAATTTGCACAGGAGGTAGCCTCCTGAAGAGCGCCACCCACTAGCCTTAGCCTATATTGGCTTCAGAGCCAGAGGGCTGTGAAAGCATCTTTACAAGCATAACAGCCTTGACCATAGGGTTGACTTTCAGCCTCCAAAGGTTGTGTTGTTAGTCTGCCATGATTTCTTGAAGGGTGCATTTTCTTTCATTTGTTTAAGCAGGGAGTATTGTCAGTGGTCGTGTATAAACTGTTAGGCCCAAGGGTTCTTTATGTAGTCAGTGAATGTGGCAACATGGAGCATTTGAGCTCCAAGTGCAGATCTTCTGAGAAAAATGTTTCATTCTGATTTGTGGAGTGAATGGGCCATCAAAAAGTGGTCCCCTCATAGATCAACTGACACACTAAGAATGCATCTGTGTATAGATATTAGACTGACTTGAAGGTTAGGAGGGTATGCAGTACACCATAACACTAGGTCTCCAAAAGCTTTGCAATCAGTAGGCCTGCCTATATGTACTTCATTCGCTAAAGTAATCTGTCTCTACTTTCTCTAATTGATTTCTCTGATTTTGCTACTTCTCATTGGAGTGCTTTCTTCAGGACGTTTTCCAGCATCTGGCAGAAAGACAAGAGGAATAAGGTGGGTTCCCTTTACCTTCTGTGATGCGTCTTCTGTTCTTGTTGTGCTTTTCCAATGTAATGGTGTCTTTGTGTAAGATTTTTTCATAAAAACGGTGTCAAGGCAAGTTTAAAAGCTCATACAAGTCTAATTTTATAGTTGATGTATTAAAACTGGACTGACCATAAATCTGAAGTAGTTTACGTCATTAGGTCTTCAACCTGTGGGTTTCGGATCCACGTCTGATCCAACATGGCCGCATTTGCCAGCTATGGATCTCAGCTCCAGACTCCTCCCCTTATCCATAATGCCCCCCCCCCCCCCCGTCTCCCTTCAGATCTCGTTTGCCACCATTGTGGTTACAAGCGTGGTTTCTGAGCTCCAGCTATTGGGTCACGTAAGTGAACTAACTCTGTTTTTTCTCTCTAAATTCTTTCTATTTTTTACCTTACATCCTTTACTTTCTCCAACGTCTGCGTCGGACAAAAAAAAAACTTTCTTCTCGCTCTTCTCTTTTGTCTGAAGCTTTTTGGGCCTGTGTTGCGTATGGCAGAAGCCCTTAAGGCAGGTTTTAGGAAATGCACAGAGTGCGTCCATAAGCTATCCCCGGCAGATGGCCACACTCTGTGTGTGATTTGCCTTGGTGCAGATCACCTTAAGCCCCCTGTCCTATTTGCGCTGGTTTCAACGCCAGGGCACTTAAGGACAGGCGGGACAAAGTGATACTGAAAGGTTTGCTCCCCTCTTCAGGAACTACTGTCCCTTCTTCCCCAACAGGGATAGCATCGGCTGCTGCTTCTGCTTTCTCTTCCCCAGCCTCAGGAACTCAAACTCCCACCAAGAAGTCTGGGGAAGGGGACAAGACTAAGAAAGACCATTCTCGTAAGTGGTCCCCCGACCGCTCGGAGGAAGGCCCGCCACAGTTTAAAAGCTCGTACAAGTCTAATTTTATAGTTGATGTATTAAAATTGGACCAATCATAATTATGCTAAGTAGTTGATGTTAATACACATGCAGAGTGCAACATGTTTTTAAACATGTTTATTTATAAGATTAAAATGCTACAGAGTTGAAATGGATCTTTTTACATTGTGAAGCTGGAATTGAGGATACAATGAGTTAAAGCTAATTTTTTTACTTGAGAAACCAAAAAAAATTATATTAGAATACAGATTTTTTTTTTTTTTTTTTAAGATTTAAAACTTGATTATTTTTGCATCCTTTCAAGTTGTCCTGTTAGAAATATGGAATAATGCTGTAGGGTTACTTATCAGTCAAGCATATAGCTAGGTTGAAGCCACTAATATGTTGCCTTGAAATGTAAAATGTCTTATTGTTTGCTGCTAAAGACTGCAGATGTTTTACTGGAAGCTTGGTGACTTTTTAGTTAGCTGTTGCTGGACAAGATTTGTCAGAAAATGTAAATTTGTAGCATATAATATTATATGCTCCAGTACTTTAGGGCTTGTGACACAAAGATGGATGGCTGTCACTCCAATGTGTTATGGCTTTTGAATAAGCATATAGAGAAGTGAGGCTGGTCAGATGTGGTTTGCCAGAAGGCAAAGTCCCCCAGAGGATATAAATTATCAAAGTTGTTTAAAAGAGGAGTCAACCAGTTTTGCATCAGATGGCTTACATATAATCCATGCATATAGCTAAAGATAACAAAGTTGTATGATATACCACCAGGGAATTTTAAATGCGATTTAATATAAAAAGAATTAAAACTAATTTTTTTTAAGGTCACTAAAATGAAGCACCACCCACAAATACTAAAACACAAACCTCTGACTAAATTATGTGCAGGAAGAAAAGACAGCGAAGCATGGGCTACACATCTGAACAAATAGATGAGGAAAAAAGTCAAACCCAGCTTCAAGACATTGCCTCTCCAGACCATCCTGACATGAAGAGAAGAAGAATGTGTCAGAGAGAGCTTGAAAGAGAGGATGCTGCAATCTTAACTACTAAACCAGTGGATTCTGTTGAAGAACATAACATTAAAGAAAAATATATGGTTCTCAGTGACTGCATGATTGAATCAGATATTGTTTGCAGTGAGAAAGTAGCTGATATAGACTACGTATGCTTTCATGGGGCACATATAAAAGACATGTCTGAGATATTGAGTAAATCTGAAATAAATGTACACACTAAAGTGATCATTCATATAGGTAGAAATGATGTAGGTCAGCTCCATGAAAAGGATATCTGTTATGAGCTTATTAGCATGGCAAAGAAGGTAAAGGAGCTTGGTGGCACAGTGGCAATATCAGGACTTCTGCCAATGCCAAGGGCAAATCCCCAGAAAAATTATACTGTGGAAAGAATAAATGGTCGGCTGATCACATGGTGTCAAAATGAAGGAATATTCTTTATTGATAACTGGAGTAATTTCAACAATGTTAAGGGTGTTTTTTCCAGGGATGGACTTTATATTACCACACTTGGTACAAGACATCTGGGAAGTGGGTTCAGGCGCTTCCTATTTGGTGAATGTTTAAACTAAGTTTGTTCAGGCCAGCCATATTAAAATGACAGATGAAGCATTAATTTGCAGTATGCAACTATAACTTTTTGTAACTGTTAAATGACATGCAAATGATTAAATTATTGTTTCACATATTAGATTTGCATCAGTACATATGCATGTTAATTGAGTTATTCATTTCCTGCATATCCAGTTCAGGATTACAGAGACTCCAAAGCCTGTCCCTGCAATCAAGTTATGTTAGGCATAAAGTAGCACGCTCAAACTTGAGAGTTTAGTTTACCAATCCATATAGCTGTACTAATGAACCTTTGTAATACAGCTGCCTTATGTCTTTCAGAAGTTGAAGAAAGTACTTAGCTGGCAAAAGCCAACACAATCAAAAGTAGGGCATTCAGCCTCTTCAGATAAGACACTCAACCAGGAATTGTACAGGAGAGACTAGCCCCATCAGACAGCAGTGCTAACTAGTGCACCCATTGTTTAAAAAAAAAAAATATATATATATATATATATATATATATATAGTACCAGGAGCACTTTCAGATAAGTGGCGCCTGGGCTATGCAGAACTCTTAAGTCAGCACTACGATCTTAACAACTGAGAGCTGTTACACATCCTGTAGCAGAGGAGTAATAAGGTAGAAAAGAGAGCTGTCTGTAACAGCCTCGTTGCAGAGTTTTGCACTGTTTGCAGGCATTCAGGTCCCCCGTCTGAGAGACAGAGGTAGAAAGCATTATGGTAGTCTAAGTGGGATAATACCAGTGCTTTTGTCACTGTAGTGAAGCCTGAAGACTGAATAAGGCTCTGATGTCTTGACAGCAGCTGACATCTGTCCCTTCACTGTCAACTTGTCCACAAGAATAAAGCAAAGATTTCAAATTTGCAAACAAAATTGTACTGTATTTTCCCCATAAATAATAAGGTGAGGAGGATGCAACAGATCTACAACTGCATCCACTAGCACTATTGCTCAGTACTATAAAAACTGAAGTGGTATCTACTGAAGGGTTAACTCTAGGCAGTCTTTCAAGGTGATGAAATCGAAGCAAAAGGTTTAAAGTTGGATAGTCATCCATCTGTGACCAATATATCTCTCCCTCTTGTGATGTCCCTGAAGGGTAACAGAGGTGTCAGAACTGAATCGTGTGGCACCCTACACTCCAGATGGCAACTATCACCAAACGCAACCATCTATTAGTGACACAACAGACAAACTAGTTGGGCATGGTGCATGAAAAGCTGTAGTAGACATCATTCAGTTAGTATGCCCAGAATCTACTATGCCATACACAACCATGAGATCAAGGAGAGCCAAGATGGACCACAACCTCTGATCTTTTGCCATGAAGTGATCACTAACTGTGAATTAGGGTAGTCAGTGTTCCACCTTGAGCAAAGTTAAAGGTTAGAGGCGGTTCAGTAATTTTGCAGAAGATCCAAATTCACTGATATTTTCTTGAGAATGGAGGCAGTCAAGGCCCCTTTTAATACTGATGGATGAAAAAAAAAAAATACTCATGAACAATCTGGAGTAGAAATGGTCCTAGTAAAGCTAGACAGGATTTTACCAGCCTAGCTGCACAAAGATTCAGAACTCACTGTAATGGGGGAAAAAAGGTTAAGCAATATTCACAATCTCCTTATATAGTCCACATAATTAAACTCATGCCAGATGAAGTCTGACATATCCAGACTTGTACCCGTGCAGCTCTCGCAGGTTGCATTGCTGGAGAAGGCCTGCCTGATCTTGGCGACCTTATCTGTAAAATGTCCTGTATCTGCCTTTCATTAGAAAGGCTCATGACACACAGCTTGGTGACTGCACTGTCACTCCAATGTGTAATGGCCTCTGAGTAAGAATATATGGAAGTGAAGCTTGTCAAAAGTGGTTTGGCAGCGGACAAGGTCCCCCAGAAGGTAAAAATTAAGGCAACACCTTGCATAGTGTACTCACCTTTCAGCAAAGCATTGTTGGATGGTTTGATATAGCAGAAATCTCACTGGAGAGTTAAACTGCCACCTTTCTTGAAAGTTCTCTCTGGCATGATGTATAGTATTATTAGCAAGCTACAAGGGCATTAATGCCCGTGCTTGAAATATTTATATGTATAGCAATCCTCCAGACTGAACTTGCTTCTAAAACAGCCTTAAATGTGATACTAGAATACTAACTGTTTTACAAGACTTAAAATCTTTTGGTGCTCGCGAGTAAATAATGGTTCCTGACTATCTCGGATATGCATAAATTAGGGATTGAGATTCCATGGCAGCAGTCAAAGAATTTAGACTTTAAAGGTACAAAAAGCAGAAAATAACACGGAGCTGTGCCCTAGTAAAGTCACGGTATTTATTAAAATAAAAAATGCAATACATTAAGCGCTTTCGTCAGCCTATAGCAGAGACTTCATCAGAATAAAGTCCACACCAAATTAACATTTAAATATACCTCAAAATCAAACACGTGACACAATACAACCAATAACTATTTAAAATTAATTTATGACTTAAAAATCATAACCTAAAACTCCACCTAGTTTAATTAGGCAAACAAACTATAGAAGACTGTATTTTCAGTACACTGGCTATTGAGATGGTGTCATTTAAACCAGGATAATTATAGGCATTTAATTTAATTTGCCATTTTAATTCTTTTAGCTCTAAGATGTTATTCCAGGGTCCATTAACTACATCAATGCCCATAAAGCCAAACCTATGATCTACCTCTCAAGACATCTGCAACAACTGGAAAGGTTGCAGAAATACCTCACTAAAAGAATCACAGGCCTAAAGCCAATGCCCTATGCTGACCGTCTAAAAAAACTCAGAGGCGATCTCTGCTTAATATACAAGGCCATGTCAAACCCAGAGCTGTTGGACATGCTACACTTAAAGAAATCCCAATCCCTCAGAGCCACACGCTCCAAGGATGTAAACCTTGTCATCACAATGAACAAAACCTGCTGGAGGCATAGGTTCCTGACCCAGAGACTCCCCAGACTCTGGAATAGACTGCCCATACATGCCAAGCAGAACACCTCTTTGGCCCTCTTCAAAAGGAACCTTGACGATTGAATGGGAGATGGGAAATTCACCCCGGGGATCACATCAGTCGCCCTGCTAGACAAGGGACCAGGGAAGTAAATATTGTGGGAAGAAATAGCCAGGGAATTGTTATGGTTAGGCTTGTATAGGCCCTAGGGCTGATAGCCTAGTGCCAACCTATGATCTGGATATTTAACATGTTTGGCTAAAGCATTATATTTTCATTTTGTTTTTAATGTCCAAAGAACGTTCTTTTGGTTTTCCCCACATAAAACACTGACATTTCTCACAAATGGCAAGATATACTAAGCCCTTGGTATTGCAATTAAAATGAAGTAAAGTTTTAATTAAACACCCATTAACTTGTATTTCATTCTGCATGAATATAAATTTACATTGATTACACCGGCCACACTTAAGTTCCATTTCTCTTAGTTAAACTTTGTTTCGTGCCCTGCCTAGTTGTTTTCAACATTTCTTTAAATGACCGACCTTTTCTAAATGTTATCATGGGCTTATTCCCTATATGTTCTATATAGCCTTCAAAACCACTAAAAATATTCCAACATTTAATGCATCACACACAAAAGCATAACTGTGGGTGGAAGTAGTAGTATAGGATGGTGGAAACTTAATCACATTTCTTTTTTTTAAATAAATTAAGCACATTAACATTTACCATCCTTAGTAAATTGTTAGACTTTAACAGGCTCATCTGGATTCTAATAGCATACCCCTTCAGGAGATGGTCTGCTAATGGGTATCAACATGTCACTATTAGCATTACAAAAGTATGTATCATTTACCAGTTTCGTATTGGGTGATCTTATTGTCCTTCGTACCAGACCAAGGTGAACAAGGTAATGGGCATTCTTAGAGAATGATTTACCCATCAACTATGTGGTTACTGAATGAAGTTAGAACACCAAGTCCGGTGATCAGTTCATTTGTAATACTGAAGCAGAAACTTTCAAAATTGCTAAGAAATTCCCTTGCCATTCAGTCCACATATTAAAATCTCCAAGAACAAACCTAGGTGGAGATTTGTGAGTCTGTTTATAAGCTCATAAATTCTGTCAGAGAAAACTTCCAAATATCCAAGTGGATGGTAAATAAGGAGAAATCTGCAGTTCTGCTTCTAGAGCATTAACAGCGTTTGTAGAATCGGCATATACCGTTTCATGTTAGTCTGTCTTAAACATATGACAGCTTCATTGCTGATATTGACCAAATATGGGACTGTGACCAACTCAGACACTTGTAAACCGAAGCTGCAAGACACGACCATTCCTTATTTTCATCTAGCCATGTCTCTGATGAATTTCAGATCAGTCATTTAGAGCAAATATGTGAATTCCTGACTTATTCCATTTTGACCTCTGATTCAGTAACACAGCCTGAGTAAGATCATGAGAAGAACAGGTCTTAATCAGAGATGGTAGTCTGCCACTTGAGGTTCCATCACCAGACAAGCTAAATTTCTGTCAGTGTTTTTCACCATGTGGCAGCACCTTTGAATTCCAAGGGGAGGTTATCCAAGAAAGAGTCCCTTTTTCCTATCACCCACCCTGCAACTCTTAGCAACAGTAAAATCCCTGCATTTCAAGCAGACCAGATGGTCACAAGTACAGCAAAAGGGCATAGAGCAAAGGGATAGTCATATGATAATCATTTCAAAGGGCTCCTGTAGCAATATCCGTAATACCTAGGCTTCTGCTGAATACCATTTGTTATCTTGTTTGAATTTTTTATTAGTCCCGCGTCCCAGGAATGATTCAGTGCTAGCATCACACTGTACTTCTAACTCTATCAAATTTCACAACTTGCCAAAACTGCTGTTCTTAAAGTTTTATCTTGTCTTATGATGTAGACAGGTTACACACAAATATTTCCTTTATCTTTCCCTTTAAATATCAAAAAATCTTTGTTGTTAGTCCATCTATATACATTTCTTATCTCTGTGACTGTATTTTTTTCCTTAATTACCTTTTGATATTTCTTCGTACCGTTGCTGTTACAAGCCCCTCCCTACCTTTACCTCTTGGTAATCTTAATACCATTTACCCCCTTCTTCTCCCTTTGGTTTTCTTTTTATCTCTTAAAAAAGAAAAAAAAAAAAACTTTTACGTTTGTGTGTTCGACAGTTCTTGTTGTGTGGCCTTCTGTATCTGGAATTGTTTTCCATTATTGGATGAAGATGTCTAATAAAAAAAAAAAAGGCACCACTGGGTTTGAACAGTGAGATAAATGTGGCAGGAAGATGCCTAATTCCAATGGGCATCTCTCCTGTGTCTACTGTCTGGAAGTTGCCCACTTGCAGGTTCAACCTTCATACGAGCTCTGTAAGGGCTTCAGTGCTCATACCTTAGCAAAGTGTAAAAATAAATTAATCTTAAAAGATTTGGTAAAAACTCTTCTCGAGGCCTTATCTGAGGCGGAGGTTTCAACACCTCCCAGGAAAGTAATAAGAGAAGTTGCTCTGTTCCAACATCTCCTAGTTCACTGGAACCAAAGCCTTCTAAAACGCAAACTCATACTGAACCCAAGACAAAACTTCCCAAACTGTCAGCACTGACACACTCGTCACCAGAGCCTAAAGCTCCCTCCACTGTGCCAAAGACGACTTACTACAGAACCAACTACTACTATCATGGTACCGACACCGTCCTCTGTACCAGACACCTTTTTGGCACCAAAAATAGTTTCTTTCTCTAAATTTAGTCACTGCCTCGCCATCACTACTTTCAGGTCCTTTGACCTCTGTGCCGAAAGGTGAAACAGCCAGGAGAAGATACTCCCCATCCATCGACCCCTATCTTGGACAACAGCTTAGTCCTTTTCTTGACTGGCCAGAATCCCTTTCAGGGATGTCCACGAGTTCGGCCAGGAGCCTTTCGGAGCTTGAGGTAGTGAGGCTTGTGGATCAGCTCCTAGTGGTCAGAGACATCCCAACTCCATCCATGACCTCCCTCCCACCTGGAACCAAGGGTTTTTCTCCACAGACTCCCATATGTTCCTCCTTCAACCTCCCCACAGGGTTTGGAGCCCTTGATACCAACACCTGTCCCAGTGCCAACTACTCCAGTTCCACTGGTAGATCTTCCTCTGATTCTGGAGCCTACCCTGTGGACTACGGCTCAGTCGGAGCCGGTCCACCCTCGATACCCTGACTGGCCTGTCGGCACCATGATCCCTAGTTTGGTTGCAATTTTTTTCTGTGGCACCATCTATGGTTCCAGTTGTTTTGGCAGCTCTGAGTCCTCTTGCATCTCCAACCCTGGAGGTGGGCTCGAGGGAGCAGGGTGTGATCCCGGTTCCAAGGTTGTCCTTCTCTGTTCTAGGCTCCCAGCCCTCTTCAGGTGGACCTGCCTTCCAGATTATGGAGAGGGCTCTTGCTTCTGCAAGCATGCAGTTGGCCCCTCTAGCACCGGATTCTAATATATACATGTCCTCTGGTACACAGCTGACATAGCCCACTACACTAGGACAACGGGCACGGGAGCAGCAAGGCACCCTGCTGCAGGGCACCCACTCTTAGGAGTCCTCTTCAGAAGTTTCCCTTGAAAAGCAACCCTGTAAGAAAATGTGCAGGAGTAAGCATGTTAATTCCCCTGAGGAATCCCCCCTCATCGTAATCTGCATCTTCAGTGAGGAAGAGTCTCCACGGTCACCCCCCGAGGATGTCTCATTTGGAGACGCACTGGAGATTCTGAAACAGAGGGGTGACTTGGAATCCCATCAACCCTTCTTCTGAGGAATCTGTATTCTTGCAGGCTTTCCGTGCTTAACCGTCTCCTTCCTGGGTGACCCCACCTGCAGATGAGTTGGTCATGCTCATTGTGCAGCACACTTGGAAGGCCCCTTACACCGTTGAGCCAATTCCCAGTAGACCAGACAAAGCAGTGCACATTCCCGGGCATTCCAATACGATTGCGGACAAATTGAGCAGGAGCATCCTTATGCCTCATGACTGGTCTCTCAATCCTGTAATAGCGACCAGAATCTTTCGTCACTGGGGGCAGACTTGTTGCGATCTTTTTGCCTCTCCCTCGAACCACAAATGTAGCAGTTACTTTGCCCTGATCCTAGGGGGAAGACACTGAGAGATGCTCTGATGCACGACTGCTCCCCGGGTATACTTTATGCCTTCACTCCCTTTCCTCTGATATCACACTTTTTAAAGAAAGCACAACGGTTAAGAAACAGTGAACCTCATTGCACCCTATTGGCCTCATTAAGTTTGGTTCCCCTTTCTGTGGCCTCATCTAGTTCACCGCCCGTGGACTCTGGATCCAACCTCGGAACTGTTGTCTCATCCTCAGAACTGTTCTCATCTACAGGGGCTGGTACATCCCAACCTACGGAGTCTCAAGCCGACCACTTAGTTTCTCCACTTCCAGTAATTGCCAGGCAGAGTAATCTATCTTCCGCAGTGCAAAAGATACTTCTGGCTTCCCATAAACCATCCACCAGGAAACTTTATCATAGTAAATGGGACAGATTTGTCATCTGGGCTCAAGAACAGACTAGATTCCTTCTCAGCCCCGATTCATAAGGTCTTAGAATACTTGCCAACCTTACTCCAATCAGGAACCTCAGCCTGTACTGTCGGAGCCCATTTAGCAGCTCTCTCCAGTTTTCATAATGGCTTTAATGCTTCTTCGTTGATGTCCCACCTTCTCTGCAAAACCTTCTTGAAGGGAGTCATGCATTTGAGACCCATCTCTTAATGATGCTATTGAACCTTGGAATTTGACGCTAGTCTTACAAACTTTAACTCCTCAACCCTTTGAACCATCAGCTACCTGTGATAAAGTTTTTGTCTTGGAAAACCTTATTCCTGGTAGCCATCACATGAGCCAGGAGGATATCAGAGTTGCAAGCTTTGTGTGTAAAACAACCATACATAATTTTCCACAAGGAGAGAGTATCACTTCGGACTAACCACTCCTTTCTACCAAAAGTTGTTTCAGATTCACATCTTAACCAGTCCATTGATTTGCCAGTTTTCTTTCCAAATTTTTCTAACAAAGGAAAATACTGTTTGCACTTGCTAGAAGTGCATAGACAACTACGTTTTTATTTAGACAGGACTAAATCATTCAGAAAATCAGAACAACTGTTCCTGTCTTTTTCGGGTCCAGGATTAGGTAACCCAGTTTCCAAAGTCACATTATCAAAATGGTTAAGAGATTGCATTACCTTTGTTTATCAGCAAAACAAAATGACTCCTCCAGCTAGAGTCAAGGCTCACTCCGCCAGATTAGTGTCCACTTATTGGATGTGGTCTTCAGGGGAAGAATATCCTTTGGCTCAATGGTGCTCAGGAATATCCTTCCATAGGGCCTCCCACGATATAAAGTAGCTAGGGACTCTGTCCCATCAGTCACGAATGAATGAAGGTTAACAACATCAGATAAGGAAGTTATGTTCTTACCATAACGTTCTATCTGTGTTATTCATTCATTCATAACATCCCACCCTACTAACCCCTCTGAAACACTCCTGGAGGTTCGGATTTGGTCCTGGTTATCTGATAGGGCAGTTGCTCAGACAAAGCCTCCGCTTTTCTATCCTTTGGGCAAACTTGATCTGAGGAGATGAGAGGGGCACTATGGATAAACTTAGCGCAAGTGTTTTTGACTGGTGCAAGCTTGATATATTGCCTGAGTTGGTTTCTCAGGATGGAACCGTGACTGATCTGTCATGAGTGAAGATCAACAACACAGATGGAACGTTATGGTATGAACATAACTTCCTTTATTTGAATTCTTCCCATTATATAGATATCTGTCAATACTGAAACATTGAGATTAAAAACGTTTCTAAGGCACTTCTAATACAGAAAAAACTTTCATAAATTGCCCACACAGTAGGAAGCTAAAATCTAATGGTAAGAAGTCAGAAGTACCTTAGCGAAAGTTAGATACTAATTCATCAGATGTGGCAGAGGATGCTAAATATCCAAAGTCTGATGAAAAGGAAGTGAAAGAAACAAAACTACTTTGGATCCATATGATGAGACCTTCAAAGCCTCATGCTTAATGGAAACCGAAGCCCATCATAAGGGCCAGTAAAGAACTGACCATTTTCAATGCAGAGTATGCAAAAGTTATTTTTGTATAGCTGAAGAGGTGACTAGAAGAGCCTATGTAGTTCATTGAACCTTTAACTTTAGTTTTTCAGAGTAGGATTCTCAGAAACGGTGTTCCAGACACAGATAATCCCCAGACATGTCCAAGCCCTGGCACTAGATTATCAAAGATTCACAGGGTTCACATACATTTCAGGTTCAAGCCTAACCCCACAAATAGTACTCTGAGCCAATGGTACTCCAGACCGGTGGCATTTCTTCCTCAAAGCTGCTTCAGGAGTATTTTGAAGAAGCAGTGAACATAAAGTGCTTAACCCCCAAAAAGGGTCTCAGAACTATCCTTAAAATCAATCCATTCACTTTACCATTTTACCTAGTCAGGATTTTATCCCATGGAGGAAAAAGAGAATAATGCTGGCAATGCCCCTTTCTATTAGATATAGCTGCTTCTAGATCCTATTTTCAAATATATACTGTGCTGATCTTTTGCTAATACCTCTTGGCCATTAGTTCATATCTTCAAAGAGACTTTTGTGAACTGTAATTCCAGGATTTGGGCTTCCTTGGATCTGTGTAAGTGCCATCAAAGTCAGAAGTAAGGGATCATTTTAGTTGTAAAAATGCACTGTTCATTGGAGCATATTCATTTTCTGAAGCTCCTCTGTTAGTTATATGATTTGATAGTCTTTCAGGTGTTATTTCTTACTGTAGATAGTTATGTGCTCACACTTCCGTTTTGGGAACTAGAAATTTTAATAATTTTTGCCAAACTGGGGATACCTGAGAGTAAAATTCCAGTGACCACTTGCTCCAATAAGTTGTCCTTGCAGACTAGCTTTTTATTTGGTTATTGCTTAGATGAGTCAATCAAGTAGGGAAGCATTTATCAGGGAAGACCTTTGAATCTAAGAACTTCCTCAGGAAAGGACAAACACATGAAGTGAATCCAGTAATAAGGAAAGCAAAAAAAGGCAAATTTACTTCTAAGAGAAGTATCTAAGCATAGTCAGGCAAATAAAATCAACTTTGATTGTACTGATTAAAATTAATTGCAACCATCCATAACCTTAACTTTGTTATGTATGCTTTTTACAGCATGTTAGGACCTAGATGTCTGTAAATCACAGACGTGGAAAATGAGGTGAAGGATAGAGGAAGCTGGTTAATTTGGTTTTGGGATTGGGTATTTATAGTGTTTACATAATGCTTAATGAGTACGTGTATGTTTAAATTTGTTTGAAACATAACTGGTGGTTCATTACCTGTGACGGAAGAAAAAAGACAGTTCTTTACAATGGGTAGGGAAGTAAATTATGTGTTCTCTTTTGCTGGGGGAAATGGATCCTTGGTGCATGAATTGTTCTGAGATTGCATGTGAGTTTTTGCCAGCTGAGTGAACTTGTGGGAGAAGGTGGATAATGCAAAACAAATGAGAATTTGAAGATTTTGTACAGCAGTGGGAGTCACTTGGAGACTCTGAAGTAAATTCTACCACTCTGTTGTAGATAGTGGTGGACTTGTCTAGCTCACTGTGTGGATGGGAATGTTAATACCACCCTACAATGGACTGGTGTTAGATAACTGTAGGAGGTTTGGTTGCCTTGGAGAGAGTCGTTCCAACTATGAAAGTGTGCCCACTGTTGAATTCCTCTTATTGATAACGTAAATGTTTTGAGAATGTGAGATTTGTCCAGGCACTTGAATAAAAATGTCCATCTTAGGAGACAACATATTAGGGAGTGTGTTGAATTAGTTGAGTAGTACTTAGTGCCATGTGAGATGGTGTCAGGAATTTAATATCTGGCTGGAGAGAATTTTGACTTCTCCAGTTTTCCAAGGAAGAGAGGCATGACTGTTTTTCAGCTTCTACCTGAGCAGCTTTGGAAATTGTGACTAGTAAGGACCTTATAGTATGTATAACGAATGTTTGCAGATTTCTGGTGTTTGCTAAAACAAGTAACAAATTAGTCTGCAAGGATTCTTTGTCTTTATTCATAGATTCATTGACTGTTTCTAGGCTTAACCCAAGGGGTCTTTCTAAGCCCAGCCAAGTTTTCCTGAAAACATAGCAGTGTCCTGCATCCAAATAGGACATCGGGGACCAGGCATTTATAAGCTACCTCTGTCCGTAAGGGACATGGGTGCCAGGCCCAGTGTAAATTTTCTATTCCCCATCCACTTGTCTAGGTTGTACTTAAATTGGGTAATAGACGAACTCTGCTTCACATGGATGAGAGGTCTGTTCCATAGGAAGAGCAGTCTCTGGGGCACGCAGCTATCTCTCCAACATGTTCTTTTTGTCACTGACAAAATTCAGGTCCCTAGACCTTGTATTTCTGGTACTCTGGCTTACAAATATGTAGGAGATTCATAAGTATGGGATGTGCAGATGCCTTGTAAGCCAGGTATAGATCACCCCTCAGCAATCTCTAGGGGACTGAGTTAGAGGGAAAGGGCTTTAAGGTGCTGTGCCTAAAGCAGGTTTCTTACGCTTTGGATTCTTTTTGTAAGGAACCTTTGAGGTCGCTATAGTTGCTGAGTATCCCTGTTTAGGTACATACCAAACAGAGCATTGTACTCCGGTCTGATAAGGGGGGAGTATAGTGGGATAATGCCCTCTTTAGACCTAGATGCCAGGCCCTTACTTATAAGTTGAGCAACATAAAAGGACTTCCTCACCACTGGGTCGACTTTTAGGTGTGAATCAACATGGTAATTAGCCAGGATGGTTGATTTCCCAAAGGGTACAATTATGTATTTCTTAGCATTGAGTCTAAGACCATGGCTTTGGCACACTTTTTTAGTCAGCAGTAGACCTTGAAGATTGCTAGTGTCTGCAGGGGAGTTTGATAACCCCCAGCTTGCAATCATCTGCAAACTTACTCTGCCATAAACCTTCATTATTTGCTTCCATTTCAGAGCAAAAGATGGCAAAAATGAGCAGGCCCAGTACTGAGCCCTGGGGACTCCAGTAGTGATTGGCCTCTTGGTGGACGTTGTCTCACCTATTTTGAGCTCCTGGGTCCTATCACTGAGCCAGTTGGCTATCCAGAAGGTGATACAAGGGTTTATACACAAACTAATAAGGTTGTCTATTAGCAAAAGCCTTTGCCAGGTCAAGGTGAGCTGTGGACAGTTTTACCTTCATCCAATGCTTTGGTGACCCTCTTAAAAAAGTACACCAGATTTAATATGCATGACCTCCCTTTAACAAAGCCGAACTGTGATGCTGCAGTCTTTGCAGGTTACCTATGTCCTCATTTATTATGTCCAAGATGATTATTTCCATGGCCTTACATATGTGGCTGGTAAGACTTAAGGGTCTGTAGTTACCTGGATCAGTGGTTGGACCTTCTTTGTGCAGAGAAGTGACTATAGTCATCCTTGATCAAGAAACCTGACTGAAGGCTGCAGTGGAAAAGTGATTCAAACTTTTTTTTTTTCTTTCAAATTTAGCCTTTGAAGCATTGATTAACCCTCTTAGTTGCCTGTTCAGATTGGTCAGGGGGCTTTTACACTTGGCCAAGATTTTCTTTTCTTCTGTTGTATGACCATTTTATAGTGATTCCACTAGGGTGGCTTGTCTTTTGAGATGGTCTTATTCGTAAGAGTGGGCACAGGTCGCTCTATACAGCTATCAGTATTGGCTGTACAGAGAATTTATAAATAGCTCATTGTATTCTGTGGTGTTTACTGGGTTTGGGGGGGTCTGAAATTTATCCAAGGTATTGCTTACTAGAAAGAGATTAGCCTTGGAATAGTTTCTAAAGGTTTTAGTTTTGCTGGATCCCCAGATTTAATTTTATTTCAAGTATTACTGCCTTATGGTCAGATCTGACGAGCGAAGGTATTACATTGGATGAGGAACACTGCACCCCCTCCCCCCAATGTTCATGAGTGCAAGCTCAAGGATGTTTGTTCCCCTGATAGGAGAATAGACCAACTGTTTCAGGGTGGTGGTATTAACAAAGTTTAGAATCTTTAGGCTTGTGCATTAGAAGTGGTGTAGGATTCCCAGCCTATAGAAGGGAAGTTGAGATGCCCCATGAATATCGCATTTGGGTTGAACGGTGAGGGACTCTAGTACAGTGAGATAAGTAGTATGGATTTCCTGGGACATGGAGGCAGACCTGTATATTGTAAGGATGTGATACAGGCCCCTGTTTATGGTAAGTTGCACGTGTATGAGTTCCAGTGAGTCATACACTTCAAATAGTCTTAATATACTTAAAGTAGACTGACACCTCCACCTTTATTTCCCTTCTGTGCAGCAGCTGGTCTAAAGGTGTGAAAGGCATTATAGCCTTGCATTGCTGGGGTACTCTTAGTGACTTTACACCATGTCTCCATTACTACCCAGCTGTCTACACTCTCCAGGGAGATGAGGGTTGCAGGGAGTGGATTCTTGTTAAGACTTCTAGCATTCCTAATGAAAAATAACTGGTTTGGATTACAAGTGCTTAAATCAGAACAACGACACTTAGAATAACCACTACAATAAGCCTTCACCAGCAGTTCCCAGCAAAGAAGGTGAAGGCTGTCCACTCCTCCCAGAAGAGTGTAGACCACACATCATCTTAATGTAAAATAACTGGCCTGAATCCCAAGTCCTTAAACAAGAACTAAGACACTTTTAGAATAACAGGCACAATAAGCCTTCATCTAGCAGTTCCCATCTTAGAAGAGTGTAAGCTACCTCTCCTGCCACAAGAGTTTAGACTGCAAATCTTCCTTATGTTGGATAACTAGTTTGAAGCCCAGGTGCTTAAACCAAAACAAAGAGGCTTAGAATAATAGTTGCAATTTAACCAGGCTACTTGTTGTATCTTTCGGCTTTTCCCGGTTAGGGGTCGCCACAGCGGAACTCTGGTCTGCCAGTGATTGGCAGTAGATTTTTACGTACAGAGTTGCCAGCCCTGACGCACAACCTTCAACGAAGGTACGCCCATTCACACGTCTCCACACAGAAGACGCTTTCGCTGAGAATCGAACAGGACAACGCTACCGCAGCACCACCACCGCAGTATCAGGCTACTAACAAGCAATAATAAATGCAGTAGAATAAATGCAACTGAACACTTTAAGAACAAGCAGCAAAAGGCAAAATAAGGTAAGAAGCACAGATACAGTAAAAGCAGCTGAATAAAGTGCATTTTTTTGTAAGTGGGAATAGGGAAACAGAAGATTATTCATGTTTAAGAAACTAAAGAGGTTACACCTTTCCAACTGATCTGTCAGTGACTCAGTAGCATGAGCTGATGGGAGTGGGAGGAGTGTTCAAAATCAGATTTATAGTAGGGGTTGGCAACTCAAAAGCCGCCAAGTTTGAGTACAGCAGCAGTACAGCTTGTGGGTGGGAAAAAATAAATGCAGACATATAAACAATAGTCAGGCAGAGAACAGCAAGTACTCCAGTTGAATAAAGATTCCTCCAGATATGTCTAAACGAGTGCTATTTCTCAGCTACTCCCACTAATTAGTTAGATGTTATTTATTGTGTGCAAAGATTCTTTTATAACTGACCCTAGCCAAAACCTCTTAAAACTTTAAAAGAACAAAAAAACATAACAAATATAAGAAAAAAAAGAAGTAACCAAATCTTAAATGAAAAGCGTCATTTCAAAATAAAATGCATACAGAGAACAGCAAGTCAAACGAGCACTCCAGCTAAATAAAGATTCTTCCAAATATTTCTAGTTAAATGAGGAATGTTATTTCTCATCTCCTCCCATTAATTAGCTGGATGTTATTCACTGTCTGCAAAGGAAAATTCTTTTCTGACACTAGCCAAGACCTCTTAAAACTCCAAAAGAAAAAAAAACTTAAGATAAATGCAATATAAGAAGAGGATAACAAAATAGTAACCAAACCTTAAATGAAAAACTTCAGTTTAAAATCAAATGCAAACAAAGATCAGCAGTAGTCAGGCAGAGAGCAGCAAGTCAAACAAGTAGATTGGAGAGTTGCCATATTATAGAACTTCTTCACAGCTAGTTGTAACATATAATTGCATAGGTTCATAGAAGGTTACTAGGCTAACGGCCCTAGAGCCCTTACAAGCCTAGCCATATTTATCCCCTAGTTGCCCCAACTGTCGGTGGTTAGGTGAGTGAAGTTTGCAGAGGTAAAGGTCTATGGTAGTTAATACCAACTTCTGTCCAGGAGGGTGTGAAGAAATTGAAAAGACTGTCATCTATGTTAGCATGTCTGGCAGGAGACTTGTGCATATTCTTAGATTAATTTGTATACCAGCATGCATGATTGTGAAAATGTAAATAAGTTTAAAATGTTGAGTCTTACTCTGTTTAAACAGAATGCTTAAAGAATCTGTCACTGCCTCGATACACCTCTAACTGCACATGTTTGAGAGGGACATTCAAGTGCAAACTGATGAGCATCAGCTGAGCAGTGAGTAATGTCATTGGAATGTTCCTTGTTGCTAGGAGATTTAAACAGCTGATTGACAGAAAAAAAATAATCTTTTTTTACAGATGACTGTTATATTTTGAAATTAGACAGTTGAGACTGAGAAGCTGTGCAGCTTGTCAATCTCTAGACAGTCAGTGGACACCAAGAAAAGAGAACTCGCCAAAAACTGTAAGCTTGCCTTAGCCTTGCTATTGTTTGAGAGTTATTGATTTTCAATTTTGTAATTTTACTTATTAAATGTTTTTCATTATTTTACATTGTGGCTGGAAGCGAGTTGTTTTTTTTTTAGTGATTAGAGAGTGCTTCTGCCCATTTGATGCTCCCCAGCTCACCCTGAGGCCTGGCTGTTCTGGTCATAGCTATCATTTACCACAAAAAAAAAAAAAAGAAAACGAACCATTAAACCCTAACATGAGCTATTCTACAGAGTTTCTTACCTTAGTAGCCTTTGCTTTGAGGGTTTAGGCCACCAATACAATTCGGCAATGCCCTAGCCCCTCCCCAACCAAGCTTACTTACACCTCACCACTTAAGGTGCCATTTTTAAAAATCGGCATTCTGAGTGCACAACCCACGTAAGTTTGATTGTATCTGCTTTTATCTAACTTTGTTTTGAAATGTGTTCTTGCCTGATTAGTGCTCAATGACTGCTGTAGCATACTGTATATAATTTTCAGAGATACCGCTGGTGTAACTGCCTGCATACTGCTTAAGTAACGTAGTAATCAATACTGAGGCAGAATTTCAACAAAGTTGCTAATGCATGTACATTGTACTTTATAATATCATTCATTTAGTTGCTAAGGTATTATGCAATAGGACTGGCACTGTATAAGTATAGCTACCTAGCATGATATCTTATGCAATGTTTTTAGCCTCTAAATAAGTGCATTCTGTATGTACTCACAGTTGCTTTTAACAAGAGATTATTCTACTGTATTGTTCCTTACCTAGCTATATTGTTTATCTCCTGTACCCAGAGCTGCCCTAAACTTCTCCTAACCTCTGTATCTCTATCTCCTCCCTAACAGTCTCCTGAACTCCCACTCTGCTTGCTGGCCCCCACCCTCCTAAGACCTGCGGACTTGCCTTCAGTGCCATTCCTCAGTGCTGCTATAGAGAAAAATCAAGAATAAGGGTTTACCAAATGTATGTTGCTTTAACATAATCTTTACTGATACTTAGAAGGGTTATGTGCATTTGAACGGAATACACCAGGTTGTACCTCTCTCTCCATCCTATATATTCCCTTTTTGGGCCCTGTAATTCAGAAAATAACACAATTAAATAAAACGGGGGGGGGGGGCAGACCGAGCTATTCTGCAGAGGGTTTCTTACCTTAGTAGTCTTTGCTTTGGGGGCCAGTCTTTCTCTACCCCAAGAAACAAACACCTAAATCTGCATGGTTTCTCCCAATTAATACAATCTCCCTTCCGCATAAATAAAAACCTCAACAAGCATACTATCCTTGACTGGATACTAGTCAACAAAGATCCCCACTCCTACACAACAGGCTCTCTCTACCTGACAGCCTCAGTGACCTATACCCCTACTTTCCTCCTAAAACACCATGTAAAAAATGCCAATCCCATTATCCATAGACAGATCCGTAACAAAGCAAACATTAATCCCCTCTCCTTTAATTCCTCTCTCCAAAAATGGAACTGGACACCACTAAAATACCTCAATCTAGATTAAGCCGTCCACTTCCTCAACATTCTAAACACCCATGCTCCCCTAAAAATGCCCAAGTAAAACAAGCTCCCTCTGGCTTCAAAAAACCACCCAGGGACTGATAAAAATTAGGGCTAAAGCATGGGAACACTGGCACTAAACTAAATCCCCCTCTGCTAGGCAATTCTTCCTTGAATTGCGCAACAAGGTTAAAAAGCAAATAAAAACAGACAGTGCCCTTTACTATCAGTCCACAATAAATTCCACCCATCACAATCCTAAACAATTCTGGTCCACAATAAACTCCATACTCCACCCAGGTAAACTAGGCACCCCCCACCTACCATCCTCTCTTCCTCCAGCGGGTGTAGCTCACTCCTTTAACAAACACTTTACGGAGACAATACTATCCCTTGCCAAAAACAAAACTTCTCACCCACTGCCCCCTCAGCTTGCACAACCACAATCCCCCACCTCCCTCTTTCACCTTCTCCACAGTATCTACCTCCTATATAAAAAGACTTCTGACAGAGCTTAAGCCCACAAAACTCATGGTAAACAACCTTCCTTCAGAATATCTAAAAATTGCAGCTGACGCCCTAGCCTAGCCAGTTTCCATATTAATTAACCGCTCCATATCTGAAAACTATGTACCCTACTGTGTGGAAAATTTCACACATCATTCCCCTACACAAAGGTGGCTCCTCCACTGACCTTTCCATCTACTGCCCCATTGCTATCCTTTCCCCACTCTCCAAGATCCTTGAGAAATGTATTAGCTCTCAGGTATTAAATTATCTCCTAGCTAATAATCTCCTCTCTAAAACCCAACATGGCTTCAGGCCATGTCACAGCACTACCACCGCCTTACTCCTCCTCCTCCAACAGAAAAACAATGGCTTATTCTCCACCGCTATATTTATGGACCTATCAAAGGCTTTTGATATGGTATCACATGATATACTTCTCTCTGTTCTCTCTAATCTCTCCTTTTCATGCTCTGCCACCAACTGGTTCCATGGCTATCTGTCAGGTCGGCAGCAATCAGTTTGGCAAGATCAGCTATCCCCTCATCTCCCTGTAACTCTCGGTGTCCCTCAAGGCTCCATTCTTGGCCCCCTGCTATTTTCCCTATTCACTAATAACCTACATACCTATACCAAACATGCTATTCTCATCCAATACGCTGATTACTCCACCCTCATCTGCTCTGCCCCCACTTTACCAGAAATTCAAAAGATCACACAAGTCCTTCACATCTGTAGAAAGCTGGCTATGCGATGTCCAACTTCTACTCAATCCTAGCACAACCAAACTCCTCATCTTCCAACCTCCCAAATCTAACCAGACTACCTCCCACTTCAACATACATGCCAAAAACAACAACATTATCCCCCTATCAGAGCACACCATACTTTTTGGTATGGAGATTGACAACAGTCTTAAATTTGACCACCATATATCTCTTACCATAAAAAAGTACACAAAAAACTCAGGGAGCTATATAGAATCAAACAATACCTAACCATAGCTGCCAGAAGCTCTACTGCCAATTCCCAGCTTATCTCCACTTTACTCTACACCTCTCCCATACTCGCCAACCTTAGACAATCTGACCTAAACAGTCTTGAAACCTGTTACAATAAAACTGAAAAATTTGCAATGGGCGCATCCTACCGCAGCCACCACTGTAACACACAGGGAATTGGACTGGCTGGAACTCCCACAGCTCCTTCACCTGAATCAACTCTCATTTGCCCATAAATTAGTAAACCACTCTCATAAGATTCTATCTCTTCAAAACCTACTCCAACCCTTCAGCTCCTCTAGACCTCTGCGATCCAACAGCAACAATCTACTTCTTACCACCAAACCCAAAAACTCAGCAGGAGAAGCCCTGTTCTCCTGTACCATATCCAAACTATGGAACAATCTCCCCACCTTAATTACCAAATTGCCATCCATTAGTCTGTTCAGAACCACTCTCAAGTCTCACCTAAAAACACATTAGGCTCTGTCCTTGCTCCAGCCCTGATTAACAAAGCTGCTAGCCAATCTATACAGCTTATATGTTTATCTGCCTCTAAACATGCTCTATTACCCTAACTTTTAGGTTTCTTTGTCTCCTGAATTGTAACAGATTATTACTCAGTATTTATTGTATGTTTGTTCCTTATTATTGATCTGTGACTCTTGAATGATTTAAAGTTGTTACTCTAAATTTCATGTTTACTGCAACTCATTTACTATTGTAAAACTTGCTTTTCTATACTTGTGGAGCTTTTCTCCCCAGGCCTCTGCTGAAAAGGGACCTGTGTCAAGTCGGAATCTCCCGGTAAACAAATGTAAATAAATTATTTTGGTAACTAATTTTCATAACTGGACACCCCTTTTGAAGGGCATGAAGACCGTCTGATTGGTGGCAGTGTTTCTGTATTTATTTTGGGGAAGCGAGACAGCTGGAAATCTGTGTCAGGCTTTCTCAGAAGTGTTTGGATGTGTGAGATTTCAATTTACATTTAGTGCAAGTGTATCAGAGGTCTTAAACTGGAACACTTTGCTCTGAAGTGTGTAATAAGAAACATGCATTTAGGAGGACAAAGGTATATAGTGCAGTCCCTAGAAAAATAGAGTGTGTTCCTTTTGTGCTGTTAGGGGACAGTTGTGAAATGTTAATCTGATGTCAATCTTCATTCATTCTTGACTGATGGGTTCAGTTCCAAACCCTCAAAACCGACTCGGCCATTATACTAGCCCGCACCAGCCAAAAACTGTTGAGCTAAGCCAGTACCCATACTGCCTCTCTTCATATTATCTCTGATCTCATTTTAAGTGTAGAAAATTGGGCGCGTCAGCCGTTGCTCTCAGCTAAGTGCTAATATTTTTTGGTATT
This sequence comes from Protopterus annectens, assembly GCF_019279795.1. NCBI lineage: Eukaryota > Metazoa > Chordata > Ceratodontiformes > Protopteridae > Protopterus > Protopterus annectens. Next base: position 729,298,565 of record NC_056737.1, on the reverse strand, counting down.
TGGCTATATTTCCATCTTTTGCTCAACTCTCTTCTTCCTAAAGGTTTTCTATTTGGTGTGAGTGACTCTACCTATCTCCCTTTCCAGTTTTTACCTCTAGGTATTTCTAGTTTACCATCGCTGGTATTGGGCCTGTCCTCCCTGATTATCATTAGTAATTCTTGATAACATCTTGCTCCTTCTTCCTTTCCTCCTTTACTCTTTTTGGGTATCTTCTCTATACCATTGTTATATATAAGTATATATTTTAAAATATATTTAAAAAAAAAACTTACCTTTCATCTTGCGAGTGTGTGTGTGTGTGTGTGTGTGTGTGTGTGTGTGTGTGTGTGTGTATACTTGTTTTCTTTAAGAAATGGCAGAAAAACAAAAAGGAACCTCCGGGTTCAAACAGTGTAAAGACTGTGGCAGGAAGATGCCCAATTCTGATGGGAATCTTTCATGCGTTTATTGTATGGGTGTTCCTCATCTAGAAATTCAACCACCATATGAACTCTGCAAAGGTTTCAGTGCTCGAACCCTTGCAGAAAGATGTAATAAGTTAATTTTTAAAGCCTTGCTTAAATGTCCTTTTAATGAAGCTCTCCGAGGCAGAGACTTTAAAATCTCCGCAGACTGAATCAAGAAATGAAGCCATTCGGTATCATCTTCATTCAAGGTGCACGAATCTAAGACTCCAAAATCTCAGGTTCCAACTCCTCCCTCAGAACCAAAGCCAAAAGTTCCAAAGACTGCCGACTTCTGCTTCGGCATCCAAACCGATAAAGCCTTCCACGGTGCTGTCAACCTTGGAAACTATCCGGGCATCTTCGGTTCTGGCCATGTCTTCAACACTGACAACCTTTCTGGCACCAATAATTGTATCCTCACATGTTGCAGTTCCATCTTCTCCTGCCAAGCAACAGTCTACGATGCTGAGAGTCGAGATTATAACCACCCCCCAGGACTAGATATTCTGTCAGTAGACCTCTTCTTGGGTCAGAAGCTGAGTTCATTTGTGGAAAGACCTAAATTTCCTTCAGGGATGTCCATCCGTTTCTCCAGGAGCCTATCGGAAATGAATGTTATTAGATTAGTGCATCAGCTCTTGGCAGCCAGAGGCCTTCCTGCTCCTCCTCGGATCTCCCTCCCTCCCTCTCGGAGCCGAGGAATTTTCTCCAAGGACTCCTACATATATTCCTCCTTCAATCTCCTTTCAGGTCTTGGAGCCCGTTGCTCCAGCACCCCTGGTGCCAGCTACCTCGGTAGCAATGGTGGACCTCACCTCCGTACCAGAACCTATTCTGTGGTCTTTAGTTCCATTGGAACCATCACACCCATGGGACCGAGACTTGGTTGCTGGTTCCGGGATCCCTGGATCGGCTCTAATTTTTATATGGCGCCATCCATGGCTCTCGCTTCCTTGGTAGTTTTGAGTCCTCTCTCAGCCCATACTGTGGGGGGTGGCTCATTGGAGTGGGATGTGACCCTGGTTCTGAGGTCTGTCAGTTCCAGGCACCCATCTGTCCTTGGGCGGGCCTGTCTTTCAGAATATGGAGAGAGGTCTAGCCTCAGCAGGCTCATAGTTGATACCAACCCCATCGGAGTGCCATATTTTTGTACTTTGTGGTTTTCCGCTGACACAATGTGCTACTCCAATACAGCCAGCACAAAAGCAGCAGAGAATACCCTAGTGCAGGGTCCCCTCTCTTAGGAGTCCTCCTCAGATCTTCCTCCTGAGGAGCCACCCTGAAAGAGATCATGCAAGAGGAAGCACTTGGATTCTCCAGAAGAATCCGTCACTGAGAGTACAGATTACGATGAAGGGGAAGGGGTCCCCACAGTTACCCCCTAAAGATGTCTCCTTTGAAGACATCCTTGAGATATTAAAACAGAGGGATGGATTGGAAGCCCTCAAACCCATCCTCCTAGGAATCTGTTTTCTTGCAGGCTTTTCGTGCCTGGCCATCTATGTTCTTGGGTGACCCCACCCGCTGAATAACTAATTAAGCTCATCGTGCAGCAAGCGTAGAAGGCTTCTGACACCATAGAGCCAATTTCATGGAGACTGGACAAAATTCTTTCAGCCCCATTGGTCGAAGGGTCTAGCAGTGGATGCCATGGTGATAGAGGCAGCCACAAAGAAGGATCTCGCCGAAGAGAGTTCAGCTGTCTAACTTCCAAACTGAGAGTCCCGGACGATAAGCAGATTTGAAAAACAGGTCTGTGCTTCGATGACCTACGCCATTCGGTTCTTGAATTTTTTGGCACACTTAACTCTACTCCAAAGGGATCTGATAACTGAGCTTCCAGATACCCTGGCAGGAGCAGTGTCTAACGAGGTCCAGGGTAAGGTTGCCTTCCACCTTGCTACCCTGGAGTAAATCTCTAATTTGTCCATGTGGCTTATTGTGCATACAGCCAAAAGAATGTCTAGAGCAGCGGTGCCTGGATGTGCTTGTGTGATTTTGTGGACCCTTTCCAAGTCTTCCTTTGTCAGCACTCCTGTGGATGCTACTTCATTGTTTGGCCCAAAAGTCAGAGACACATTAGCCAGGTGAGAGGTAGGACAAGAAGACCCTTTCTGCTGTGGGCATGCATTTTTCCACTCCACAACAACCTTACTTCAGAAATCAGAGGAGTGGAAAGATGTGGTTCAAGAAGACCCAAGGGCCTTTTCGGGACACGTGGTGAGTATTCCCCCTGGGGCAGAGGGGGAGTCTGTTCTGGAAGATGCCTCTCCCGTGGCTGGGGGGGGGGTCTGTGCAACCAGGGGTCCAGGGATTCCTTTTCTGGACAACCCTACCAGCGCTCCTGAGCATCGGCCTGATTGCTTACCTCTGGAAGCAGTCAGGGGAAGATTTTCTCTGCACCACGCAGTCTAGCTTTCTATAACTTCGGATGCCTGGGTGCAGGCAGTAATTACCCAAGGTTACTGCATTCCCTTCAGTTTTTTTCCCAAGCCACAAAGGCGAATCCCCAATGGTCCACCCAGTCAGAAGGATATAGCAGCACTAGAGATTCAAAAGCTGCTTCAAAAAGAGTTATCTATGCAGTCCCACCAGACCAGATAGGATCCAAATTTTACTCAAGATTCTTTTTAGTGCCAAAAAAGACGGGAGTTGAGGCCAGTCTTTGGACTTCAGTGTATTGAACAAATTTGTACAACAGACAAAATTCTGGATGGTCATGGTTCAGTCTATCCTTCCATTTCTGTAGAAGGACAATTGTATATGCTCTATAGATATTCAGGATGTGGTTACCACATAAAGATGGACAAATGCTCCAGAAGACATCTCCGCTTCCATCTAGGAGCCAGTCATTACCAATTTTGAGCAATGCACTTTGGTCTCACCACAACCCCCAGAGTGTTCACCAAATGCATGGCAGTTTTAGCAGCTCGTTTAAAGCTACAGGGATTCTGTGTTTCCATATCTATACTGGCTGTTCACCCCACCCTCACCCCCCCACCAGGCATCTACTGCTGTGTGCCATAGACTCTGTTTTATGCCTTGCCGAGTTCTTGGGCGTTTCAGTCAACAAAAATCACAACCATCTCCCACACAGGATCTAGAATTCATCGGGGCAAAACTAAATATAAAATCCTGCTTTGCCTCCCTTACTCATCATAGGTTGTTAAAGTTGAGATCGCAACTTCAAGTGATACTCTCTCAAGACAAAGTTCCTGCTCGTCTGGTTCTGCAACTTCTTGGGTCCATGGCAGCAACAATCACCTTAGTCCCCCTGGTGAGGTACCACATGAGGCTGGTTTAGTGGCTCCTGGCGTCACAATGGTCACTTTTAACTCACTCCATGTCTCATCCAGTCCTAATAACGGACTGCTGCAAGGATTTTTCTTGGGTGAATCCAGAAGAGAATTTATGGAGTCGTCTCTTCTACCCCTCTCAGCCCAAGGCCATAGTGACCACAGATGCTTTCCTGGTAGGGTGGGGCATTTTCAGGGAAAGACTGTCCAAGGCACTTGGTCCCCGCAGGAGGCCAATCTGCACATCGGTGTCCTAGAACTGAGGGCATTCCAGTCTGCCCTTCCTTCAGGGTCATTTGCTATCCAGTCAGACAACATGTCAGTAGTCTGGTACATCAACAAACCAGGGGAACCAGATCCTACCCTCTGTCGGGAAGCCCTAAGAGTTTGGCAATGTGCAATCGCCTCCAACTGCTTTCTAATAGCAGCGCATATTCTGGGGAATTCCAAAGTGATTGCAGACAAATTAAGCAGATGTATCCTTCTACCTCACGAGTGGTCTGTCAATCCCAAAGTAGTGACGAGAATCTTTTGTCGATGGGGTCAGCTGTGCCGTGACCTGTTTGCCTCTCCTATGAACCACAAATGTGGTGGCTACTTTGCCCTAGTTCCCCCTCACGAGGAGTCCTCGAGAGATGCACTTCTCCATGATTGACCCCCGGAACTTCTATATGTCTTCCCACCAATCCCTCTAATTCCCCAGTTTCTGAGGAAAGCCCAACAGTTGAGAAGCCAAGTGATTCTCATTGCACCTTATTGGCCCCATCAAGTCTGGTTTCCCTTTCTCTGGCCTCATCTGGTTCACTGCCCGTGGAGTCTGGATCCAACTCCAGACCTGTTATGTCACCCTCAGGGCTTGGTGCATCACCAGCCTTCAACGTCTCAAGCTGACGGCTGGGTTTCCTCCACTTCCCACTTCCATTAATTGCCAGGCAAAATAATTTGTCCTTCCCAGTGAAAAAGATACTTCTGGCTTCTCATAAATTGTCCACTAGAAAGATTTACCTTAACAAATAGAGAAGAGTTTCTATTTGGTCGGATGTAAACTGTTTTGATCCTTTCTCTGCTCCAGTTGATAAGGTCCTGGAATACTTAGCCACCTTATTTCAACTGGGAGCCTCAACTTCTACCATTAGAGTTCAATAACTTATATGATGATCATTCTTTGATGCCTCACCATCTTTGCAAAACTTTTCTTAAAGGCGCTCTACATTTGAAGCCGTCTTTCAAAGATCCTATAGCCCCTTGGGATTTAATCTTGGTCTTGCAATGCTTAGTTTGTCAGACCTTTGAGCCAGCAGCCACCTGTGACCTCAAGTTTTTATCCTGGAAGATCCTCTTCCTAGTAGCTATCATGTCTTCTAGAATTTCAAAGTTGCAGGCTTTGTGTGTGAAGCATCCGTATATCATTTTCCAAAAGAAAAAGTATCATTCAGAACTAATCCCTCCTTCCTTCCTGCAGTGGTGTCAGACTCCAATATTAACCAAACCATAGACTTACCTGTCTTTCCAAAATTTTCAAACATAGAAGAGTACGCTTGCATATGTTGGACATCCACAGATAATTACATTTTTACTTGGACAGAACAAAATTCTCTAGAAAATCCGACCAACTATTTCTATCTTTTTCTGGTACCAGATTGGGCAAACCAGTTTCGAAGGCCACTTTATCAAAATGGTTGAGCGACTGCATTAAATAAATGTGTGTGTGTGTGTGTGTGTGTGTGTGTGTGTGTATATATATATATATATATATATATATATATATATATATATATATATATATATATATATATATATATATATATAACGAATCCAAAAACCAAACACAATGGAAGGAAGTGGCAGCAAAACTCGAGCAGATAAACCCAATAAAGTTTGCAATGCTGGCAATCCAATGAAACAGGTCGTGAAGTAAAAGTATAAAAACACAGTTTTATTGCATAAAAACGTAAGCGCTTTCGCGGTATATACCGCTTCTTCAGACGTAACAAGAATAATAAGAACAAATGACAGTTATATACACATTTAAAATACATCACTTCCTGTCATGACTCATGCCAGTGAAAGTAAATCAATTGTAGAGCAAATCAATCTAAGTAAAATAAATCAAATATAGATAAATAATTAATTATAAAATTAATTAAAATTCATCATATATACAAAACACTTGATTAAATAGCACTTGAATAAATAATATTATTTAAGGGGTCTACTCTTTAACACAGGTTTTAACGGTACGTTCTCATTTAAGCCATAGCCACGGTGGGCTTGAAGCCTAAGTATCCATTTGGTCTCAGCGGATTCTGTCAAGTTAGTTAAATCCCCACCTCTCAAACTAGTAGGCTGCACAAATAGAACCTGAAACAGAAAATAATGTTGCTCATGCATGAGCATATGTTTGGCTATGGCACTGCATTTATCTTGCCTTCCAAAACAATACATATGGTCCCTTATACGCTCCCTAAGGGACCTATTGGATTTTCCAACATAAAATTTAAAACATATCTGACAACTGGCGACATAGACAATGTTTCGCGTTTGACAGTCAGATCTACATCTCAATTCCCATAGCTTTCCATCATTAGAATTACGGAAAAATCTAGAAGTGTCAATGTGTGCACATTGGGCACAAGATTGACATTTCTTAGTCCCATAATCATTCCCATTTGACAGATTCACAGTATCACTTGAAAGTCTAGGAAAGCATAATAGTTGTTTCAAATTCCGAGAATTGTTATATACATAACGAGGACAGTTGCCTACAATTCTTTGAGTGTCAACATCTGTTAAAAGTATGTTCCAATTTTTCAAGAGAGCATTCTGTATTTGGTTCACATTTGATACGTATGGAAGTATAACCGGTAATTGCTGCAGACCATTGACTGAATGAGTTACAGTATTAGGTGCTTGCAATGAAAAGTAGGGTTTACCCTTAGTTGATCTAGATTTAATAGCAGCATTACAACCAGCCTTCACTTGATCAGAGTGATAGCCCCTATTGCCAAAACTAGTTTCTAATCTTCGTAATTCTGAGTGGAAAACATGTTCATTGGAGCATAAACGTGACGTTCTAAGGGCCTGTCCTTTTATGATATTATTGAACACTCTCGGATGATGCATACTACCACAGTGTAAGTATGATGGTATATAACAAGATTTCCTATAAAGTTTAGAATGAAGAGTGTCAGCTACTTTATAAATCGTAACATCAAGATAATCTATTGATGTAGTTGAAAATGTACCAGTAAACCTCAGAAAACCATCTAAATTATTGACATCTTCCAAGAACTCATAGAAGGTATCACTGCTGCCATTCCAAAGGAGAAAGAGGTCATCTACAAATCGTCTAAAAAAGACGATATGAGAATGTTTCAAGATGACCTCTCTCTCCCATGCCACCATAACAAGGTTGGCATATGAGTTGGCGCAGCTGGTGCCCATTGCCACGCCAGTAGACTGTTTATAGATCTTATCCTTAAAAACGAAAAAATTGTTGTCTAGTACAACTTCAAGCAGTGAGCATAGAAAGTTGGTTTCACTGGATGAATAAACAGAGGATAACATATTCCTAACCAACTGAACACCCAAATTATTGGGTATACAGGTAAACAATGAAGTAACATCCATTGTCACAAGTCCTAGCCCCAAAACACAGTTGTTACTAGAAAAATCAAACAAATCCTTCAAAAAATGAGCAGTGTCCTTCAGGACATAATGGCTCTGTGCTAAAACCAACTTAAGTTTCGAATCAAGATAAACGGAGATGGGCTCCGTTGCCCAGCCTCCCCCAGCGACAATGGGACGCATAGGTGGATACTTCTCATTTTTATGGATCTTTGGAAGTCCATTGATACAGGGTATCAAAGGATATTCCACTTTGAAGAACTGATAAAGTTCATCAGTTAGAATGTCTAAGGTTATACTTTCTGTTAACAAATTAGATATGTTATTAATCGAGGCTTCTACATCTTGTAGTGAAACAACCTGATAAGCATCACAAGCAAGCATACATAACATTGAGTCTAAATAGTAGGATCTATCCATGACAACAATACGTCCGCCTTTATCGGCAGGACGAATAATAATGTCTGTGTTCATTCTCAATGAATTAAATGCTTCTCGCTCAGTTATAGACAAATTGTCCAATTCAAATGAAGAGTTAGATTTAGTCACCATAAATGTCATTCTCAACACTTTTCAAAAACAATTCTAAATTAGGCCTCAAGCGTGGATTAGCACAACTTCTTTTCCTGAAAGTATGCTCACCTGAGTCAACAGTGTCCTTGTACATAAGTTTCAAATTAATATTCCTCACAAAGAGCCGAATAGCAAGAAGGAAATCGCTAATATCGCCATTATTAGTCGGAATAAAGTTAAGTCCTTTGTTGAGCACTGATGCTTCAGCCGTAGATAAAGTGTAAGTTGAAATATTCCACACTATCGTGGCCGATTCCATCGCTGGTTCTGATGGTTGTTGTCTACTTCGAGTCCCGTCTTTTGGCCCCCCTGTATGGCTCCTGATCTAAAGTTCTTTTCCTGCCCATTCGAATTGGTAACGGTGCAGTAAGAAAATCCTGCGTATCATTAATGAAGTTTGTCTAACTGGATTTTCCGCCGTACCACGGCGTTAGAGTGCACAGCCGCTCCTTCCAATTGTTTTGTCGGTGCGGATCTCTCTTCCGCTGGTGTAAAATAAACGGAAGTTATTGAACGTGGAGTATGCGGTGCCTCTCTGGATTGATCATTGGCCTGATGATGCATGTTTTCTGACGATTCATTAGGCACTACTAACGGATGAACGTCAGTAATCTCCTTGTTCACAATGTCATCAATTCTGACATCAATTCTATTGTCATGTACAGAGGCAGAGGATGCAATATGTGAAACATGCCTGACATTAGATTTAGCAACATTAACTTTAGGCCATATAAACACATTATTACTGTCAAAGTCTCTTCTATCCCTCAACAGTTTCTTCTTTTTCTGAGCGAGAAGACTGTTGCCATAGCGATTCACTCTATCTAGAAGCTCCTGTAAATACACATCAGAAGCGTTGTTTCCAATGAGGTGAATCAAACGTAACTGTTGCTCTTCAATACTATTCAATAGTTCAGACTCCATGGGTCTGAAAAAATCTATCAAAAGATTCATGTAGGCTTCACTCGCCTTCAAGTTAATCTTCTGCCACTGTAATAGTAATTCAGGAAACGTGTTGCCATAGGTAGGCATATTGAGTATACGGAGCCCCCTTGGAACAACTTTACAGTGCAGGCTAGCTTCCATATGGTACCTTTGAGACTGTAGACGTTTGAACTTAAAAAGATTATTCTCAATGTCTCTTTGCAGTTGTTTAACCAGGATCTCATTATCGACATTGATGTCTTCAGTCTCTGTTAACAAACAATCCTCTATCGTTAGCAGAGGATTCAAAATGTCTCTTAGAGCATTCTGCAATGAACCAATGGTACCAAAACTAGTCTTGTCATCAGTCGTATTCGACACAACATTGGTTGCCATACCTTCCATAAATTAGAATAAAACGAAATAAGCACAACCCAAATCCAAAAAGATAATATAACGAATCCAAAAACCAAACACAATGGAAGGAAGTGGCAGCAAAACTCAAGCAGATAAACCCAATAAAGTTTGCAATGCTGGCAATCCAATGAAACAGGTCGTGAAGTAAAAGTATAAAAACACAGTTTTATTGCATAAAAACGTAAAGCGGTATATACCGCTTCTTCAGACGTAACAAGAATAGTAAGAACAAATGACAGTTATATACACATTTAAAATACATCACTTCCTGTCATGACTCATGCCAGTGAAAGTAAATCAATTGTAGAGCAAATCAATCTAAGTAAAATAAATCAAATATAGATAAATAATTAATTATAAAATTAATTAAAAAATTTTAAAAAATGAGAACGTACCGTTAAAACCTGTGTTAGAGTAGACCCCTTAAATAATATTATTTATTCAAGTGCTATTTAATCAAGTGTTTTGTATATATGATGAATTTTTAATTAATTTTATAATTAATTATTTATCTATATTTGATTTATTTTACTTAGATTGATTTGCTCTACAATTGATTTACTTTCACTGGCATGAGTCATGACAGGAAGTGATGTATTTTAAATGTGTATATAACTGTCATTTGTTCTTACTATTCTTGTTACGTCTGAAGAAGCGTATATACCGCAGCTACGCTTTTATGCAATAAAACTGTGTTTTTATACTTTTACTTCACGACCTGTTTCATTGGATTGCCAGCATTGCAAACTTTATTGGGTTTATCTGCTCGAGTTTTGCTGCCACTTCCTTCCATTGTGTTTGGTTTGGATCTATATTATCTTTTGGATTTGGGTTATTTATATATATATATATATATATATATATATATATATATATATATATATATATATATATATATATATATATAATCAGAATAAACTTGATTTACCAAATAAAGTTAGAGCTCATTTGACCAGATTTGTGTTTATTTCTGTAGTCTTCCATTCCAGAGCTTCTATGGAAGATATATGCGCAGCTGCAACTTGGGCTACCCCGTACCTTTATCACTCATTAGAAATTAGATATGGTCTCCAGGGGAGGAGCATCTTTTGGCTCGATCATGCTCAGGAATATCTTTCCTTAGGGCTTCCCCAGGTCTAAGGTATCTGGGGACTCCGTCCCATCAGTCAAGAATGAATGAAGGTTGATAACATCAAATAAAGAAGTTATGTTCTTACCATTATGTTCCATCTGTGTTGTCGATTTCATTCATTCATGACATCCCGCCCTCCTGCCCCCTCCAAAAGACTCCTGGAGGTTCGAAACTAGTCCTGGGATTATTACAGGATTGTTGCTCAGGCAGAGCTTCCATTTTTCTTTATGATAGACAAACTCGATCTGTGGTAATGGGAAGAGAGGCAGTATGGGTAGAGCCTTGGCTCGAGAATTTTTGGCTGGCGCAAGCTAGTACAACAGCCGAATCAGTTCTGAGGGTTCGGAACTGAACCCATCAGTCAAGAAAGAATAAAGATCGACAATACAGATGGAATGTTATGGTAAGAACATAACTTCTTTAACTGTCAGTCTCATATTAGAGTCAGTAGTAAGAATTGAAGCTCCTTAGTTACTGATCCAGGATAGTAAGGGGTGTCATTTAATTGGTGTCAGTCCAGTGGGATATAGCCGGATGTCACAGAAGGGACATGGACGCCACCTCATGAATGAATTTGCAGTCACCCATGCATTGATGTAGGTTGTTTGAAGAGGGTCAGAGAGGGGCTGTGTTACACGTGAATTGGAAGCTTATTCCAGAGAAGTAGCAGTCTCTGTGAGATGCATCTGTCTCTCCAGCATTACCTGTTCATGTCAGAGGCTAGGTTATGATCCCCCGAAGCAAGTGACCCTCTTGCAGTTCGATTTATAAATGTCTAGTATTTCCATTAGAGCCAGGTCAGAGACTGCCCTGTAAGCAAAGACACAGGTCATCCCTTAGCAACCTGCAGGAGACAGAATACAGTGTTAGAGCTTTCAGTCTGTGTACCCTTTAATTTCTAGGTGAGAAACCTCTGTGGTCTCCAGTTTGTTGCAGTCTGGTGAGGTACATGCAAAAGGGAGAACTGTACTCTATTACTGACCTGATGAGGGGCGAATATAATGGAATTATAACATTCTTGGGTCTAGATACAATGCCTTTACTTATAAGATGCGCCACATACAAGGATTTCCTTGCTATTGTGGGTACTTGGAGGTCACAGTTCAGATTGTTTCAGCCTGAGTATACCCAGATCACGGACAACTGGGTCTACACTTAGGGATGTTCTGTCTATAATGTAATTATCAGAGATGTCAGCTTACCCGAAGGGCATAATAATAATGCATTTTTTGCCTTTAGCTTTAATGTAGCTCATGTAAAATTGGATCAGGCTACTGCTGACATTACTACAAGCCAGTGATACCTGCAGCTGGCAAGTTATGAATTAACTGCTGCAAAGCCTCCATGACATTAGACCAAGCATCTACAGCTTATTAAACGAGGGGTTCACATACTGTGTAGGCCAAGTAGTGACTACTCATTAACAAACCAAGTGACTGTTCATTGCTAAATGATATCTCATAAATGCAGTACCAAAAGGCTCCTCAAACTCCATCTCGTTGTAACTAAACCAAAGAGCTTTGGAGATTCCCTCTACTCAATTTATACTTCAGTAAAATAGAACTCCTTGCCCATTTCTGTCAGACAAATCAACCAACTAAACTCATTACAAACAGTTAAAAAAACCTACTTAACTCCTGGCTGTGATCTTGCATTTTTCCTGGTTGGCATTCACTACCCTGCTTTTAAATCTTTACTCGGGTTCATTTATTGTTCTCTTCTTCCCCCTCAAAATGAAAGTACTTTTGTTATGAATTTCCATTCTCTATCCTTCACTAGTTTGTTTGAGGTTATGCAACATGCTAAGTCTCTACTGTTTGTGTCTCATTATCGTAATAATGTGTAAAGAAAATTCTGGATGTATGAATTACCCGCATGTTATACCTTTCAAATTGTGTATTGAATTTTCATAGCTGAGACTGCTCTGATTGTAAACACCACCGTCTTAGCAAATTCACAGTATCTATAAACTTTATATTGAGAGTCAGTATAAATTTATATTGATATTGTATAATACTGCTTTGTGCTAGTATACAAGAAGTTATCCCCTGTATGGTGAGCTGCTGAAAAGGGGCTAAACTGCCCAGTGTGGACTATCCCAGTAATTAAATGCAATAAGTAAATCAGTATTGCCCTTTATTAGGATGCTAACATTTCTCCAGAATGTTGTTTGACACGTTTTGATACTGCTGGAATATTTGGAAGAATGTGCTGCTTTGCAATATAGGTGTCTGCATGGCAATTGTTTAAGTTCCTTATATATTGGAGGAAGAAGGATTTTAGTATTGAAGTGGGTAATGAATGCTTTGTCCTGTAAAAGAGAGTTGACATCTTTGGGTTAGTCGGTTTGTAAATGTTGCCTTTAACCATAATGTTTCTGAAGGGAACTTGCCTTTTAATAAGGTTAGGAATTTTTGTTAAACCTACAGAGGACCATAGTTTCCAGATATCAGGTGAGGTAGGCTTTGTAGTGCAACTTCTGCAAGAAACTTAAGTTTGGTAGTAGGAAAAGGCCTTATTTAAAGGTACTAAGGTGGTGTCTTGCAGATGCCCAGTTTGATAACATGAGAATGTTATTTTCTTTACTTTTCATTAGGCAGTCCCCATTTTTTCAGTATGAATTGTTTTCCTTTTGGCCTGTACACTGCCACTATGTTGCAGCCATTCAGTTACAATCAATGCACTGCCTTAGTAAACAAATATAAAAATGTAGTTGCATTCTGTTAACTGTGTTCGTCCCTGCTGGGCATTGCACATTTTCAGAGGGGAACCCTGACAGGCTAACCTAGCTAAGTACATATATAAAATATTTCAAAGATGGACTAAAATGTTATACGTACAAGCACAGCTTGGAATATGTTAATATTTATCATGTTAGAATAAGGGAAGCCAGAAGTAACACTGTTTTATCACATTATCAGCACTGTATGCAATAATAATACAGTAGGTACAATTTTACAGTGGGAGAAGCCTTAAATAACACCATTTAGATATCACATTTACCATCACTATATACAATAACACTAATACAGTATGGGAAACATGGTAGGTGATAGACATACTAGTGAAGGGAGTCAGTAGTCCCATGCTTGGACAACTGGCAGCTGGTGCTTTCTTCCCTGGGATCTTGGTAGCAACTAGCATGTGTTTTCATGGTCGTCTTTTACTAGGAGATATCTTGAGATGGAGAACTCATTGTTTCCAATGTACTGCATCTCCTTTATTGAAGAATTTTTAACTAGTCCCCTGAGCTTTTCCCCTTTTGGAAAGACTTTGAAGAGATCTGTGAAATGGCTTTTTGAGTTCTGCTAATAGACCGGTCCCATACCCTGATTTTTGTCACATTTGTTAAAACCCTTAGCACTGACTGTTTTCATTCTTCATTTTATTAATTTGTTTTTATGGATTGTGCAGTGGAAGATGCTCTGCATTAGACTGCAATGATCAAAGACTCTTCTCTGTCCACAAACACATGAAATCTACTGGGCATGGTCTGAACTAATAACATGTTGCTAAGGCCTGGAACTTCATCCCTCCAGTCCTTTTAAAAACATTCTGTAAGACTTTCTAGTCAAAATCTGGCTCTGTTCTTGCTCAACCCCAGGATAAACATGGACAAGTACCTATTCATACATTACACCAACTTTTCACTCACTTCCCTACTTCAGTCAATTTCTCCCCCTGACTTTCTTTCTAAATATGCCATTACCTTATTTTTTTCTCTCAATTCATATTGCAGTTCCTGTTTGCATTATTCTACCTTGCCTTTAATTTCTGTAAAAACTGTATAGCATTTCTCTAAATATTGAATCGTCATTTAAGTTGTATCTATTCTTAATGTTTTCATATTGTCTAATTTGGTATAACTATTTAAGCTGTAGAAGGTGGTGTATTATTTTTGAAGATTGTGAAACTGTTCTAAATGTTTTTGCAATACTTTGGACCTTTTCTACCCTCTGAAGTGTAAATTCCACATCGTTTGAACTCTTGCGCTCTCCTAATGTATGTTTGGCACTTCCTTATCAGTTAAGTGCTGGGCCATGCATCTTTGATCTAGCTGGGAATATCTACTTCTATATCCTTGAAGGAGGACTTGAATATCCAAATGTTTTTTAACTCTGTGACTGATAACAGTGAAACCTCCTTCAGGATCAGAAAGTCCCTCCATGGGGAGACCCGTGCCACCTTTCACTTCCCCCTGGAATGTGCATCTTGGAAAGGAAGAGGAGGATAGAGCTGTGTCATCATTCCCACATGCCCTATGCTTCCAGCTGCAATCTTTACTGCCAAGAAGCATCCATCTTCCACTCCTCTGTTATCTAGAAAACAGATGCTTGCTACTAGCCTCCACCTGAGTAGACTGAATCCTTTCCAAGAAGTCTAGAGCAAAATCTGAGAGCTTGTCTTAATCTCAGTTAAAGTTTTATTAGTGTTGTATGACCTATGAATGCTTTAACTGGTCCCTTGCCAGCATTCCACAGAATGTTTTTGTGCGCACAAAGCACGTGTATATAGCCATGTCAAACTTTAAAGATATAGAAATGTCTGATTACTGTAGAGAAAGACTGATAGTAGCCTACCACATTTTATGTTTAATTATTTTAACCTATGATTGAAAATGTACAACAGAATGTCCCTTTTGTGTAGGTACCTTTTTGGTGTCCTCTTGAGACCACACTGGATCTAGAGGTTTAAACTTTAAATGAGCCAAGTGCCTTGCTAATTCCTCCTCAGCTTCCCTAATTTGGCTTCTGCATTGACTACAAGACCTTTGCTAGAGTGTGCTTTAATATTTTACAGGAAACTGAATTTAAAGATGAGTCTTAAGTTGGTATTGTCCTTGGACCAACATTAGACTGTGAACAGAACATGAGTCTTTGAAGTTCAGACACCTATGTGCTTTTAAGAGAGGGAAGAAATTAAAACGCTTTTCCTTGGCATCAGTTTAGAAGGAAACATTTTATACAGTAAACCCTCTCATTGCAGTAGTTTTATAATGTTTATTTCACTTTACAGTAGTCTTTACATTCAAAAAGTAGTTCCACAAGGCACAAAATTGCACAGTGTGACCAGAGTATGGTTGTGGAATGACTGTAGCTGTGGTCAGTAAAGTGGGTAGAATTACACCCGTGTGTAATAATGTTGGAAGGCCCAGTACTCCGATTGCGATTTCCTTTTCTTTTTTACCATTCCAGTGGCTCCAAGGTAAAACAGATGAAAAAAGAGCACTTCAGTTAAGCAAGCTAGTGTGGCAGTAAGTTGATCAGTCAATAATTTAAAAATTGAGAAGCAGAAAGGTTTTAAAAATATGAATATTGACAAATTTAATATAGTACAGAAGGGCACAGATTTTATGATTGAGTTGGAGAGAATTTTACATTTACGGTTCCCTGGCAAATGAAAGTTGAGACAGTTACTAGATGCTACATATGTTAATGTGCAAAGCACATTTTTGACGAGCAGAAAGCGAAGGCACTGTCACCCATTTAGCACATTTTATGATAGTTTTTTAGAGCCTGCGAAAGATAGTTTGAACGGTAGCCATTTGAAATGTTGGGACCTGCTAGAATGAGTCCTGAAATACGCAGAGACTGGATGGCAGAAGAAAGACTTGCAAATATAGTAAGTCAGAGATACCATTTTTCAGAATATTCCCTTTTCTCCAAAGTGTGGAGATAGTATATATGTTTTTTTTTTTTTGGGGGGGGGCAAAAATGTTTGAACTGGAAGCCCGGTTTTCAAGATTCGGTCTTCTCTGCTTTTGATCTCAGTCTCTCGGCACTCTGCATTTGTAGTTCACACATCTCAATAGGGTGCTATTTGAATGCTTTATATAAAGTTGTGATGTGAAAAATGTAATAAGCCATGATGAGACTGCTAGTGCAATCAGAAAGCAGCTAAATTATTCAAGGTTCAGTTTTGAGATCTTGTGGATGATCTCTGAGAGACCCTTTTTCACCTGTGACAAAACAGATTTGTTGCAAAAGAAAATGCCCAACCAAGCTTACTTCCCAAAAGAAGCCACTTATGCATAAACCTATGAAGGATTGACCTTGTTATTGGGTGCCAATGCCACTGGCAATTTCAAAGCAAAGCCCATTCTGGTGTGCTGCTTTGATCACTAAAGCTTGTTTAAGCAACAGGAAGTCATCAGGGGTAAACTGAGGATGTTCTTACAGTGCAACAAGAGACCCTGGGTGACCAGTCAGCTGTTCAATGAATGCCTGATGGCCGTCTTTTGCCTGATAATGAAATAGTATCAAGAACAAAAAATTTCCATTGAAGGCATTCCTACATTTAGACAGTGCCCCTGACCATTGCACTGTCCGAATCATTGAAGGTTCAATTTAGGTTTATCACAGTTACATTTTTTCCTGCAAACACCCCTGTTGCTTCAACCAGTGGCATAATGGGTCATATCAAACTTAAAGAAACTTTGCACCAAAAAAAATGTTTCCAAAACGTTTTGATGTGGCTGAGGCAGATAAGAGCATAACCTAACCCTCAAAGGATTGTTTGGAAGAATATCCTGAACTGTATAAGAATGATTGGAACGTCTGGAATTATTTTTCCACAGAATCCCTTAACTCTGCATGGAGGCCCTTATAGCCTTTCATTCTCGATTGCAAGACTAGCTTTATTCCATCATGTAGAGAAGATTGAGGCAAACTGCTGTCAGGTATCCACTAAATTAGAGCTGCAACATAGATGTCTTTTGTGTTGCTTTATTGTTCGTTTAGAAACTTGTGCAGAAATTTTTTTTTTTTCCTTAAAAATGGTCATGCCTCACTATAATCTAAAAAGTCTTAGAAGAAATAACCTTTGCTAGAGCTAGTGTATTTGATCCTGATATTGGTACTAAATGTATGAACCTGTTTTAGTCAGAGAAACTTTTGCTAATTTTACTAAGCAGATAGAGTTTGCTAATTTTACTAAGCAGATAGAGTTTGCATAGTGTCTGTCTACCACAGCTCTCTCTAATTTCCGTCCCACCTTGTTTTACTGTCCAGTTACTACTATATGGTAAAGCAGGATATGATGTCCTTTTCATTCTTCCTCACGAGTGGGTCTAGGATCCGATCCTCGTATCCAACTCTGCTGCATATACAAGACGTCAGATACAGGGAGGAGCTCGAGATTTGTATCCATAATCCACCATCCATCTCAACTCCCCAGATCTCATTTGCGACCATCTTGGTAAGATGGAAGATTCCTTCTCGAGCTTGTAAGGAGCTTTATCTAATTTTTCAGTTTATTCTCCCTAAAACCACTAACTTTTGACTTTTAGATGTTGTAGTTGTTCCTTCCTCCCCTTGGTAGCCATCACTGGCATTAGGGGAAAGTACCTTGCTTTTCCGTTCTGTTATCTTCTTTGTCTCTCTTGTATAATAATGGTTACTGTAATGGTTAAAGTTTTAACCTCAGAGATCCAGGTTACATGGATTGATTCTGTCTTGGTTTCTTGTTAACTTCGTTCCTTTCTTTGTACTCAGGATTGCTTCATTTTGTGGACTTAACCATATGGCATCCTTTGCTGGTGCCATAGGTTCATAGGTGTGTACTAGGCTAATGGCCCTGGGGCTTTTACAAGCCTAGCCATAGGATTATCCTGGCATAGTGCCACCTGACTTTAGTTCCCAGTGCCTCTGTCGAGTACAGCCACTGGAGTTATCCCCGGGTTGAAGTTTCTGTTTCCCATCCACTCATCAAGATTTCTCTTGAAGAGGGTCAACGAGTTGCTCTGCTTTACATGTATGGGAAGTCTGTTCCATAACATGGGCAGTCTCTGGGTTATGAACCTCTCTCTTCAGCATATTCTGTTAATTGTGGTAATGAGGTTGAGGTGTCTGGAGCGTGTGGTGAGGAGGGATTGGGATTGCTTTAGATGTAGCATTTCTAACCGTGCTAGGTCAGACATGGCTTTGTAAGTCAAGCAGAGATCGCCTCTAAGTAGGCGATATCAAACGGAGAGTAGTTGGAGTTTTTTGAGTCTGTCCATAGTTAGACGTATCAGCATATTCTAAAAGGGTTGTAACCTTGAGAGGTTTTTGGACCCAACTATCTCGGATCCAAAGTCCCTAGAGCCCCCTCCGGATCCCAAGTTCTACTCTCCAGCAGGCTCGGTTCCTCTGTGGTGATCTTTCCCTTATCTGTTACTTTTTTCTGTTCCTAAGCCTTTGGAGCCAACAGACTAGTCTTACTCCAGAGAACCAGAACAATTTCAGATCCAATCTCCTCAAATTCAAAGCTGTTAGAGCTTCCTTCGGATCCTAAGTCCCCTTTGGATCTGACAAGGTCGACTATTACCTCCTAATTGGATCCTAAGCCTTCCGATCCGACAGACAGAAGTCTTAAGTCTACAAAACCAGAAGGATTTTGGATCCAGTCACCCCAGATCCGAAGCCTCTATGGCCTCCTCCAAATCCTAAGTTCCCCTCGGATCCAAAAGGATTGACTGTTACCCCTTCATCAGATCTGAAAGGGTTGGCTGCTGCACCTTCATCAGATCCTAAGCCTTCGGATTAGATAGTCAGAAGTCTTGTTCCAGATGTGATTAGAAATATTTTGGATCCAAAGCCCTTAAAGCATCCTTCAGATCCTAAGTCATGCTAGGATTCAAAAGCTTTGGCTGCTGTGCTGACCTATCCCTAAACCTTTGGATCTGACAAACATAAGTCATGCTAATGAGTATGCCCTAAGATCTTTCTCTCCTTCCCACTTAACTCCTTCAGGATAGTATAATATGCCGACTTCTCAGGATTTAGGTCCAGATGGGGGTCTTGTAAGCTCTGCCCTCTCATGGGGTCATGTGTGCACCTGCTAAATCTAATCTAATTTGTATGTCCCACGATACAGTATCCCCAAGAGGTTTGGCAGCAGATCCAAGAGAGGTACTGTTGTCTACTCCAAAATCCCTGACCAGTTCTTTCCAATTCCCTTGGAATTCATTTTCCCATGGGCCTCAGATCTGGAGGGTGGCCCCTGCCTTCTTTCCTCTGCGACTCTGGTTCAGGGGGGTTCACCCCTGCTCCATCAGCTGTCAATTTTAGTAGCAGGGATTTCTCGACACTTGGAGAACTGCTCTGCCCTATCTGAGATCCTATCCATCTCTTCCACCAGCAGATAGTACTAGATACTTTTCTGAAAGGATTTTCCCCATCTTCTGAAACCTCTCCAGAACTCCTTTTGGAGGAAAGCCCTCAGCAAGGAGTGTGCAAGAGGAGACATTCAGACCCACCACATGAAGTCTTTCACAGAGTAGGATTCCTTGGACTTCGCCCAGTGATATCTCCTTTCATTAGACAATGAAGCACGGGAGTCCAGTTGATGCTACAGAGGTGGAGGAAGCCACTAAGAAGAAGCAAGGTGACCAAAGTTCCTTTGTCCGTCCACCACACAGGGAATCCAGAGCAATGGACAGATTTGGAAAGCGTATGTTTACCTCAGCTACCTTCACATTGAGGTCGTTTACTGCTTGCATACTTCATTAGACTACAGGGAGTTATGATGATAAAGTTTTCAATACTCTCCCGGACTACAAGGCTACGGAGGATGTCAAATAAGCTTCCTCATAGCTGGTAACTCATCTGCCTCTTTTCCAGTGTACCAATAAAACTGACCCTTGTGCAGCGGAAAGTACTTCTCGACCACCTGGTTCAGGAGTGGCCATTAGGAAACATGCATGGATTTGGTATGGTACTCTGTGGAGCCCTTCAAGATGCCATCTGTCTGTTCCCCTTAATAGCTTTTCCTTGTTCAGACCATTGATTAAAGATGCTATTTTTTTCCTAACGAACAAAGGAGAGTGCTCTGTCTGCTGTAGGTATTTAGCTTTCTACCCCTCACTGGGTCTTTTCTAGAAAGTTTCAGGTGGGAAGAAAATGGTTTTGAAACACACAGATCTTTCCAGGATTTGCATAGGGAGTCTTCCTCCAGAGGCAGAGGAGATTTCAACAGCAGACAGTCTTACAGCCAGCTGGGGACCACAGAATCACAGCTTCAGTCTCTCCTTCTCTAATAGGCCCTGTTAGCGCTCCTGAAGCATTGCCCGACTGTCCACCTTCGGGGGTAGTCAGGGATTGTTTCTATTTGCACCCAGACACCGGGACAGATGTCACAAAGAAATTCATGGGTGCTAAACATCATTTTTGTAGGTTTCTACACCCCTTTCTCCCTTCACCCTCTTGCTAAGAAATGCCAAAGCTGCTTCAAGAATGAGTTATCCTAGAGGTATCATCCAACCAGTATGCTCATAAAGGTGACGTTCCAAATGATCATAATTCAGGTCATCCTGCCTATTTTACACAAGGACAATTAAATGTGGCTCTGTAGATCTCCAAGATGTGTTCCTTCACATAAAAAGAAGCAATCCAGAAGGCATCTGCTGTTGGCGAGGAGACAATCTTTACCAATTCAGAGTGCTATCCTTTGGACTCACCACAGCCCCCAGGACATTTATTAAAAACATGGCAGTTGTAACAACTCACTTGAGTCTATAGGGATTCCCAGTATTCCCATACCTTAACAGTCAGTTCCTCGCCAGCCATTTAAGCATTAACTCCCATAAGCCAGGGACTACATGTGCCATGTCTCCAATAACTTGGACATCTCCATCAAACATGAGAAGTCACACTTAGCTTTGGTATAGATACTGAATACTACTACAGCAGTTTTCCTTCTATTAGAACGTCTGCTGTCATTGTGACTGTACTCAAATAACTGTTTTTTGTGTTCATTTTAACCTTCTTTTTTCTGTTTTATCACTAGTCAAGTACAACAAGGATGTTTAAAACATTACATCATTAATTAACAAAACTGTAATCCTAATCTGATGTAAAATGTATTCACTTTATACAAAAGATTTATCTTGATCATCTTCCTCAGGAATCTGACAATGAGCATACAGTGAATTCAAATGCATAATGCTTCATCTGTACCCAAAAGCTCTGACTTGCCTTACTTTGCAGACACAATCTTTTTTGCAAAGAAACCTTTTTTTGAGTTTATTGGCATGTGACACACTCTGACTTTTGTGTGTGTCTCTCCCTCTTTCTCTTTATACATATATATATATATATATATATATATATATATATATATATATATATATATAAAATTCCCCCAGTGGAGCTAGAGACTTCACCTCGGGGGCATTTAAGAAGGAGTAAGCCTATTGGTTAGTTGTGTCTGTCATGCGGCATGCATACAATCTGCTCCGTTGTTGCATGACTTGCACTGGAGTGGGAGGTAAGGTTGTGACGGACAGTCCCTATCGTCACTACTGTCAAGATGACAACATACAGGAATGTTTCCCTGATATTCTTCATGTTTCACTATTGCAGTCATCACACTTGGGTTATTCTGCCATGGGTAGCCCTCAGTCAACCCGAATACCAGAGGCTTAGTATTTCTGCGTCGGTTGCTGTCGCTTCAGGACTGATGTCAGGTCATCAGGGGTATAAAAACAGGCAGCCAATGCCATTACATCAGTCTTTCTTGCTGAGGAGCTCAAACCAGAAGCAGTTCGCACGAGTGCCGGTCGTCCATTACCTGAGTTTTCATTTCCGAAATGGAATCATCTTGAAGTCTTCTAAAGCTAAGTACCCCATTGGGGATCCTTTTTTCTTGCTCTAACTGATGTTGGAAAAGGCTAACAATTGTCTCACCTGTGGAAAGCAAGTACCACTCCGAGATTTCCATTTTTACTGCTTCACCTGTTTAGGACCAGACCACGATGTACCTCGCTGTCAGTTTTGTGCTTTGTTCAACACCCGAACTATTCATCGTTGAGCCCTTATTGTAGCTTAATATTTTCGTTCTCTATCTCCATATTCCAAAATAGCTTTGGTAAGCCATCCGACTACCGATCTTCCGAAAAACGTAAGGATAAAGACAGAGACAGACCACAGAGTCCTACATGAAGCCAGATGACCCAGTACACGGACATCATATGCTGATAAGTGGAAAAGGTATTGTTCCTGGATTCACACTAAAGGAGCAGATACAGCACAGCCCTTCTTACCTCTCTCATCCTGGATTACCTAACAGACCTACTCCACAGAGGTTTGTCCTTTTTCTTCCATTAAGATCCATGCCTCTGCCATCTCTGCTCATTACAGCACTGAGCCCTCCTCTCTTCTCTCACCCTCTCCTCAAGCAGCTTCTGAGAGGGCTAACAACTTAAGGCCACCAAGAAGAACCCCCACCCCTGCTTTGGAACCTTAATTTTGTGTTGGAAAAGCTCATGCTAGCCCCCTTTGAGCCTGCAGCATCAGCAGAGTTAAAATTCCTCTCTTTGAAAACAGCCTTGCTTCTGGCCATCACTTCAGCTAGAAGAGTGTCTGAGCTACAGGCGCTTATGGCTGTGGAATTCTTCATTTATTTTTCATGCTAATAGAGTCTCCCTTAGGACTAACCCAACTTCTGTGCCTAAAGTGGTGTCCATTGTAGCTCTCAACCACTCTATACATTTGCCCACCTTTTTCCCTAATTCTCAAAATAAGGGGGAAAGGATCCTGCACTGTTTAGATGTGCACAGACAGCTCAGATTCTACCTTGATAGGATTAAGCCCTTCAGGAAATCTGACCCAGTTACTAGTCAGCTTTGCACGGGGGGCAGAGGGCAAGGCCATATCAAAACAAACCATCTCCAAATGGATAGCACACTGTATCCATTTCTATTACAAACACCATGGAAAACCACCACCTCAGGGAGTCCGAACGCATTCCACTAGGGTAACGTCAACCTCTACAGCCTTTCTTAGAAGAGTCCCTGCCAGGGACATTCTGGAAGTTGTTACTTGGAGTTCTGTTCATGCCTTCACCAAGCATTACCACCTGCCTATCTTTTCCAAATCCAGGGTGGGCTTTGCAAAGCAGAACTGCAGGGCATACTAGCCAGCCCCAACTTTTCTTAACGGCCTCCACCCATTCTTCAGCTTTGGGAATCAACGAAAGTGTGATGACTGCAGCATTAAAACACGAAGAACATAGTACAGTTTTGTACACTTACCATAAATGTAGATTTGAATGTATTCACTGTTGCAGTCCTGGTTTCCCACCTTCCAGCCCCCTTGCCTTTCTCTCTCTTTCTCTTCCTCTCTCCTTACAGGGCTATTGGTATTTGCTTTTTACTGGTGGCGTTTTTCCACCATAACTTAGCTCCCTATTTGGGGGCTCCTGACATTTCGGGCAAGAAAAACTGATGTAATGGCGTCGGCTGCCTGTTTTTATACCCTTGATGACCTGACATCAGTCCTGAAGCGACAGCAACCGACGCAGAAATACTAAGCCTCTGGTATTCGGGCCGACTGAGGGCTACTCCTGGCAGGATAACCCAAGTGTGTTGACTGCAACAGTGAATACACTCTAACATCTACATTTATGGTAAATGTACACAACTGTGCTTTCTTTCTACCTTGCTGAGAAAATTGAGAAAGGGGCAGTGGGTCATGGGTAGATGGTGTGGGGAATATAAGAAATAGTGGGAAAGGAATATGCAGCAGAATTTAAATATTGTTTGTGTTTTTGGGGGGGTGATGGGGTAACTAAGATTAGTAACTAAATACCTATTTCAGAGAACATTTTGTTGTATAAAGCTTAGTGAAAAAAATGTATAACACACAATGTCTTTTCTTAAAAGTGTGGAGGCAGCCATTTGAGCTCAGTTTCATGTAGTGTAATTTTAATGTCCTCCTTAGTATTGTTTTTAAAAGTGTTTTAGATGTGGCATTTTGTACCAGTAGTAACTTTTTTGTGCTGAAGCATCATTGTTTAAATGAACACTGGGGAATTGTGTAAATATCTTGTTTTTATTAGCGGCTGGTCTTGGAAGAGTGTGTATGATCTCTGTTAATCAGGTAGTTTTATCATCTGCATCTAAGTAATGCGTAAACTTCATGTCTTTTTCAACAAATGTATGCAGTTGAAGCTCCTCTGTTTTGAAGGCATCTATGTAAAATTTTAAGCAGTCCTGATTTTGCTACAGACTTCTGCATCCGTTATCAGTGGGTGCCTTCGTGTTCAGTTCTTTGACTCAGAACAGACAGAGAAAATTGTCCAGTGTGTGTAATTTTCTTTCAACAGTCTTTTATTATTTTGCTTATTTATCTTGAAAGGTTTCAAGTTACGAAAATCAAATATTCAGTTCCATCTACAGACGATTGGATGTGCTCATTTGATCTCTAGGATGCGTACTATCACATCAAAATCAACAGACTCTCCAGGCGATGCCTGCTCTTCTGGCTGGGGGCCAATCACTATCAGTTCAGAGCATTGCCCTTTGGACTCACTTCAGCCCCCCAGGTGTTTATCAAATGTATGGTAGTGGTAGCAGCCCATCTTCGACTGCAAGGTTTCCAGGTATTTCCTTACCTGGACAATTGGCTCCTCATGGCACTCGCAAGGCATCAACTCACTCGTGCCATGGAGTACACCCTCAGTCTCTTTCAGAACCTAGACATCACAGTCAGCCTGCCCAAATCTTATTTTGCTCAGTGTGAGAGCCTGGAATTTATCGGGGTCCTTCTGGACATGGGGTTAGAGATTGCAGCACCCCACCCCACCCCACGCATTGGCAAGATTATTCTGGAAAAGGACCGTTGTCTTCTGAATCTGGAATGTCCCGCAGTCCATTTAATCTTGCAGGTGCTAGGCTCAATGGATGCAGCGATTCAGTTGGCCCCTCTCACCAGATATCACATGCGAATTGTACAATGGACCCTTGCAATGCAGTGGTCAGCTCACCTTCATCCCATGTCCTTGACCGTCAGGATTTCTCGAGTCTGCAAGCATCACCTCTAGGCAGACTGTTCTGTCTTCCCCAGCCCCAAGCCACGGTGACCACGGACGGCTCCCTGTTGGGGTGGGGGTCATTATCGGAGAAGGACTGTCCAAAGCACGTGGTCCCCCTTAGAGGCTAAATCGCATATTAATGTCCTGGAGATGAGAGCAATCCTTTTAATGCTGTAAGCCTTCCAAAACTGTCTCCCTCTCAGGACCATTGCAGTTCAGTCAGACAACATGGTGGTGGTCTGGTACATCAAAAAGCAGGGCAGAACGCAATCTTATCCCCTGTGCATAGAGGCCATGAGAGAGTGGGAATGGGCGATGTCTTCAATGCGCTGTCTTCTTGCAATGCATATTCCTGGCAGTTCCAATGTGTTAGAAGACAAATTCAGCAGATCTATCCTGAGTCCTCATGAGTGGTCCCTGAATCAGTCAGTGGCACGTCGGATATTTGACCGTTGAGGTCTCCCTTACTGCAATCTCCTGTCTGGTCAAATCACAAATGCAGCAAATACTTTGCCCTCACCCCCCCCCCCCCCCCATTGGGAGAGTCACCCAGGGACGCTCCGGTTCATGATTGGCCATCTGGTCTTCTGTACACCTATCCCCCAACTCCCCTCAATTCCTGAATCTTACAGAAAGCTCGTCTCCTGAAGACTCCTCTCATCCACTCTGCCCCCTTCTGGCCTTGTCAGGTTCGGTTTTTCCCTCCTGTGGTCTCATCTGAAATATTCTCCTTGGATATGAGATCCCATTCCGGATCTCATTTCACATCCTTGGGGGCTTTCTCTTGCCAATCTTTCTCATTGGCTCATCGCTTGGTACTGCCAGTTAAATGATTATTGCCCAGTCCAGGCTTCTGCCCCCAGTTAAGGACATTATATTGGCTTATGAGAAGCCTTCTACTAAGAAGTTGTATTCCAGCAAATGGTAGATGTTTTCTATTTGGGCGCAACAACGTCATTAAATCCCTTTTTGGTTTCTATTTCTGTCATTTTGTTGTTCCTGGCCTAACATTTTCAACAAGGGGCTAGTTTTTCTACAGTCAAACTTCAATTGGCAGCCATCTAAAACTTCCATTTAAACATAAGTCCCACTGTCTCTTCTAGGCTGTGGAAGGTTTTACTCAAAGGGGTCTTTTTGCTCAGACCCCCTGTCAAAGATTATTCCCCTCCTTGGGATCTCACTAGTGCTGCAGTCTTTTTTCACAAAAACCTTTTGAGCCTGCGGGTACCTGCGATCTCACATTCCAGTCCTGGAAGACCGCCTTTTTTTTTTGGTGGCCATTACCTCGGCCAAGAGGGTCTCTGAAATGCAGGCTCTCTGGATTAAGCCTCCTTCCATGATTTTCCATAAGGACAGGGTGTCTTTTAGGACCAATCCTTCCTTCATTCCTAAGGTAGCCTCAGGGGAAATCATAACCAGTTGATTCAGCTTCCTGTCTTTTTTCCCAATTTTTCAAATAAAGGGGAATACAAGTTGAATTGTCTGGATGTACATAGGCAGTTACGTTTTTACTTGAAGTGAACAGAACTGTTTCGAAATTCTTATTAGCTTTTTGTTGCCTTCTCTCAGGCTAAGAAAGTCAAGCAATTTCCAAGGTTTCTATTTTTCGTTGGATTGTTATCTGCATTGCTTATATTTATGAGAGCAATCCTATGGCGCAATCTGGGCCAGTCAAAGCTCAGTCCACTAGGTTAGTAGCCACATCTTCTGCCTTCTTGGCAAAGCTTTCCTTGGTTGACATTTGTGCTGCTGCCAGTTGGTCTTATCCCCATACCTTTGTGATACATAATTTCGACTTGGTGTCTAGGGACAGGGCTTCCTTTGGTTGTTCTGTGCTCTGGCATGTCCTTCCTTGAGACCTTCCAGGGTTGTTGGTAGCTGGGAACTCTACCTATCAGTGATCAATAATGACACGGATAGCACTAGATAGAGTTGTGTACTTTACCATAGCTTGGAATCTATGCTATCCAGTGTCATCATTCATCACATTCCCACCCTCCTTCCCCTTCCTTCTGGTGGTTGGGGAGTTATGGATGGATGTTTTCCTTGGTATTCCCTTCCATCTTATAGGCAGTCTTCACTGCCTCCTTTTTTCTATCCAGCAATCTTGAACTGAGGGTTGTGGGTAGCAAGGGATCTTGGGGAAGGGGAGGAGTTTGAGGCCAGGAGCTGTCTTTTTAGTGCTGCCTCTGGTCCGGGGTCGGATCCTACATCCATCTGTGATGAGTGACATTGGATAGCACAGATTCCAAGCTATGGTAAGTACGTAACTCTCGTTTTTTGCCATATATTCCCCAGACTTAATCATAGCTTCAAAAATCTGGATTAAAAAAAGATGTACATAAAAATGAAATTTCCCCACCTTGTTTCAATATTAGGGTTGACAGGCAAAATCAATGGGCAAGTGGAGCTGCCATCATCTAGAATAATTTCCTAAACATAGCCACATATGCACAGGAGATACCATAGTTTAGTAACTACTTGCACACTAACGCACCTCAAAATCAATAATAGGAAAACATTTGTCATATTTATATATATATATATTTTTATATATATATATATATATATATATATATATATATATTTTTTTTTTTACATATATATATATATATATATATATATTTTATATATATATTTTTATATATATATATATATATATATATATATATACATACGTATATATATATATGTGTTTGTGTGTGTAGAGAGAGAGAGAGAGAGATAAAAATATATATATGTACCCATACACATCCCAATCCCAACATATACAACATGAAACAGTAATAGGAGACCTAAATTTAGATTATCAGCATATCAATAGTGACAACCTCATCTGATTCCATAAACCTATATTGCTTTACACAATTAATTACATCAGTAACTAGAGTTCACAAAAGTACTGGTAGGCAGTCAGCCTTACTCTGGATTCCTATTAATAGACCCAAAAAATTATGGCAGCTGGTAGCCTTAGAGACGGCCTAAATGACCATCAGTCCTACTTGTGCTCTCAGAAGTTACAATATGTCCAATAAAAGTCATTTACAACCAAGTTTATAACTCAAAAAAACTCTGACAAGCACATTTTTATAAAAAAAGACAAGAAGAAAAAACTATTGCAAAACACAAAAATGCCAAGCAGGAACAGAAGAATGAACCACTCCACAGTAAATAAATGCACATATTCAGGCCAAATTCAATAAAACCAATACTGGAGTTTATTGAAGAGAATAAAAAAAAATTAAACTCCAGTATTGGTTTTATTGAATTTGGCCTGAATAGGTGCATTTATTTACTGTTGAGTGGTTCATCCTTCTGTTCCTGCTTGGCATTTTTGTGTTTTGAAACACATTTTTATCAAATCTGTAACAGAATATAACTGTAAAATACTAAATGCTGTGCTGTTAGACTCTGCAGTCACACACTTCAATTAGACATTCCTAAAAATTCTCAATAACTATGCCCCATTACATACCAAAAGGGTCAAATCCAATACCACACCACGGCTAGCAAAGAAAACTAAGAAATTAATGTCCCTTACAAACATTAATCCTTCTACCACTCTCTCAGTACCTGCAGTCAGTGCTAAGAATCCTCACCTAGTTGACATCAGTTCAATACCTACTTCCACCATTAAAAAACTCTTAAATAAGCTAAACCCAACCACCATAGCTGCTGACCAGCTTCCCTCAGACTTTTTAAAAATGGCTGCAGATGCAATTGCTTTTCCGGTCTCTATATTAAGTAGATCTATAGCTGAAAAATAGATTCCTTCCATCTGTAAAGATCCTTTATTATACCTTTACACAGAGGTGGCACATCTACAATGTTTAAAAACTACAGGCCCATTCAGATCTCCTCCCCCCTATCAAAACTACTTGAAAAAATGAATGTATGCTCAGCTTCTTGTTTGTTTGTGTCTTTCGGCTTTTCCTGGTTAGGGGTTGCCACAGCGGAACTCCGGTCCGCTAATGATTGGCAGTAGATTTTTACGTACTGGCTTGCCGGGCCTAACGCACAACCTTCAACGAAGGAATGCCCATTCACGCATGTCACCACACAGAAGACGCTCTGAGAATCGAACGGGCAACGTCTAACTGTGAGGTGGCAACGCTACCGCAGCACCACCTCCGCAACTACATAGTCTAAATTCAGTCTGCTCTGTGAAACACAGGATGATTTCAGACCCCACCACAGCAGAATTACTGCCACCCTTTACTTCACCAATACTATAAACCAGCATAGCTGCAATGATAAGTCATAACACTTTTGACTTGTTATTAAGCAAATTGGACTTTTTGTCACCACCCACTGTTTGTGCAGGTGCTGTAGACATTTTTGCATATGTTGCTACTTGTGGATACAGTTATCCACTTGAAAGAGATTTTGTTCTGAGCAATGGTAACCTAGTGCCAACTGTCTTCCTAGACTTATCCAAACAAAGCTTTTGACTTGCCCTGTGTCACATCACTCGCTGAACTCTCTTCTATAGGTGTCTGTCAGTCCTCCCTTAAATGGTTTCTTAGTTGTCTATTTGGAAGGCACCAAGCAGTCAAGTGGTAACAGGACCTGTCTTTAGTTACCATAGGTGTCCTTCGGGGATCTATACTAGGACCCCTTCACTTCAATATTTTTATAAACAAGCTTCACACTGCCATAGACCTAGCAAATGTAATACAATAGTCAGATGATTCAACTTTAATATGTACAACCCCCCCCACAATATCCAGTCTCCAGAGGAAGTCACTCAAATTTCTTTCTCTGTAAATCGAAACCTGGCTTAAAAATTCAAACCTGCTGCCTAATCACAATTAAACAAAACTGATGCCCTTCACCCCAAAACATTACCTTAATCAAATTTCTTAATTCTATTTGCAAATAATACTAAAATTGAGGGAGTACCACATACTAAGTTACCAGGTAGTGTAATAGCTGAGTATCTGAAATTTGATCAGCATATTCGTCAAACATTTAAAGATACCCCAGAAACTTTGCTTCTTTTACAGAGCAAAACAGTACCATACAGACCCATCAAGAAAAAGCCTAGCTCATATTTGCTTCCATCCCTCTCTTATGCCTCCTCTGACATTACGAACCTAACCTCTACACTAAATCCAAACTAGCCTCAACCAGCTGCCCACTGTGGAAAATAGTGGGACTTGAAAAGTCCCACTTTTCGTGATCACACTGAATTGCCATGGAAAAGCCACAATTACTTTCAGCTTTTCCATGGCAATTCAGTTACGTCACCAACCCGGACCAGCAGGCAGAGCTATTCCCTGTTAGGTCGGGTGCTTTAAATTGTTCAGCAGTTGGCTACAAATCATGAAGGAGGTGGGGACTGAGGCAAGAAGAGCCCTGTAAAGATCGCGGCTGTAAAGCGGTTTGTTTTTAGCGCTGCTACAGCTGCGAATTAAAAAGATTTTTTTTAACGAGGCAGCCAACCAATATGTGTACAGTGTGATTAACCATTTGTTTTAATAATAGACTTGTATGTCATTGCATTGCGCAAGACTGCTCATATCGCAACTGCTGAAGCCTTACTGCTCGAGAGAGTAGCTAATTATGCTTTCTTGCTTATGCCATACAGCAATGGTATTAGTACTTGTACTCCAGTTCTCTGCAATCTTCCCAAAAAGCTTTTTCATGAGAATATTAAAATATGGAGAAACACCCCTTTACATAAGGGATGCCGCCCAGCAAGAAATGCTTTTCTGGCATGTTTGCTGTGTGTTTGCTCGTAACTGAACAGGCTGAAGCAGATGTGTTTTAAGTGTGTGTGTTCTACAACTATAAGTTACAGATAATGTGTGCTGCAGAACTGTGATATATGGTAGGACTTCAAGGACAAGTACCAGATCTAGTATCAGGATATAAAACATTTAAAAAAGAAAAAAAAATCGAGCACAACATGAGTAGACATGGTTTGTATTACATAGGCAGAAAACGTGAGCATTCCCATTTCAATCATCTGTGCAATGTAAGGTACCAGAAGCTGTATGATCGTGTAATTTATTCATTTCACTTTTACTGGCTTAGGGCACTTTCACTTTGAAATTTTTTCAGACTCCTCCCAACTCCAGCCAGCAGTCCAGTTATCCACTCATTCAGCCAGCAATCCAGTCATCCATCCAGCTATCCAGCTCCTACTCCCATCAACCAGCTAGCCAATCCAGCCGCCTGGCAGTTAGCCATTCCAGCAGCAAGCCAGCTGTTGTCCACATAAAAGTACCTCCTTTGCCACTCCTGTGGTGAGGTCATGGTAGACGGTGTGGTCAGTGTCATATTGGCCACACCCCCATGTCTCAATTTCGCCTGCTTAAAAGGTGGCAACCCTACCTGTATACCTAAGTTATAAACAGAGATGCACCAGATTGGAACAGGCAGCCTAAATAGAACTAAGCCTATACCATGCTCTCTATCATATGCTATTGCCACTATTGTCCTATACACTACTACTATCTCTCTTCTCTCCTACATAATTTTATAACTTACTTCATTCTCTCTCAGACCTATACATTACTAAAATTTCCCTTCCTATGTAATTTTATCACTGCATTATGTATCTTGAAGTCCTTGCAAACCTTTCTTTACTGAAATCTAACAACACTAATGTTATTTACAACAATGTTTTCCCTTCTACAGTAATACTTTATGTACTTGTCTAGTAATTTTTTTCTGAAATATCTAACTGTTGATCTGATGTCAATTTTCATTCCGTCCTCGACTGATTGGTCCAGATCCAAGACATCGAATCTGACTTGGCCACTGTAAAAACTTGTGGTAACTAAGAACTCTTGAGCTTCTCCCTTACCTATAATGCACCATGCCCCATTACCTAAGATCTTATTTTTCACCGTTAGGTGAAAGATGTGGTGATTTCTCTCTCGAGTTTAGGGCTAGATGAGTACTTGTTTTTTCTGTATTTAAAGCGATATTCTTTAATTTTTTTCCTGTTCTTGTACTAGCGTACTCTTGATACTGTTAGTATCTCTCTCTCTCCTGTCACCTTCTTCTGTTTTATCCTAGTTCTTTAATACCTTTATAGGTAGTCTCTTTTTCTTATTTTAAAAAAAAATATTTTTCTGTCTATATATTCTTTAAATCTTGTTGTTGTGGTTATTGTGCTTGAAGTAGCTAGTTGTAGCGGTTTTTCATT
Organism: Protopterus annectens; assembly: GCF_019279795.1. Classification (NCBI taxonomy): domain Eukaryota; kingdom Metazoa; phylum Chordata; order Ceratodontiformes; family Protopteridae; genus Protopterus; species Protopterus annectens. The sequence goes on along the minus strand of NC_056737.1, from coordinate 729,266,195 downwards.
TCCATTGGACGATGGCTGAAAAAGAAAAAGCCCCTGTGGGTTTTAAAAAGTGTGGTCAGAAGATTCCTCTCTCTGACTCGCACATTGTGTTTATTGCCTTGGCCCGAGAGCTGTGCGATATGTCATGCATTCAACCCCCGAGCATTAGGGGAACGCAAAAATGATTTTAAAGGGGCTTTTACCTTCTTTTGGCAAAGCCATTGCTGGAGAAACCTTTAAAAAGTTGCCACACTCCTCTCTGAGCTCTTCTGTTTCTTCAAGGACCTCGGAGAAAACTTTGAAAAGACTTCCTTTGGAACCTCCAGTTTCCTCAGATCTATCTAAGAAGAAAATTAGACTCTCAGATGTGATTCCCTCGGATCAGAAAAAGATGGAAACGTCTCTCGTCAGATTGTACTGTTTCTTCGGATCCGAAGTCTCAGAAAATTAAGGATTCATCGGATCCAAATATGTCTGATCCACCATGACTGCAGGATGTACTACCTAGGACAAGGTACTCCCCATCTGTGGACCCGGTCCCATCGAGAGTACATTCTCCCTTTCTTTGTAAACCAGGTTCTCTTTCAAAACAGTCCTCTCACTCTTCTAGAAGCTTCACTGTGGAGGATGTGAAGGGGGTAGTAAGACAGATCTTGGCACAGAGCCATCCAGTTGTTGCTTCAGCTCCTGCCCCTTTGGGTCAGGAAGTCCATACATCCACAACACCATTTCCAATTCTTCCTCCTCTGGCTCCCTCTGTGATTTTGGAGCCCTTGGATCCAAGTTGTCCAGGCCTGTCTTTGGATATGAAGATCATTGTATCCTCAGATCCAAAGCTCGCTCAGAGCCATCTCTGCACCATTGATTCAGCAAAGGTTAGTTTGTCTCCAACTTCTGCCTCGTGGTGACTTTCCTTGGAGCAGGGAAGGACCAAGGAACAGAAAGCCCTCCTCTCAAATCTGGGTTCCTATCCCTCTCCAGGAAGGTCAGCCTTTAGAACTTTGGAGAGACCCCTGTCAGCTACCATGACCCAGACGAGTCCCGTCCCTTCAGGTCCTGCATCTACATCACTCTCATCTCTGCATTGAGTCTCATCTAACCCTCCCACAGGGACAGCAGGTACCAAAACTCCAGGATACACAGTTGGGTATTTCCACCTCTTCTGAATATCCCAATGAGGAGGTCCCTCAGAAGAGGAAATGCAAGAGGAAGCTGAATCTGTCACCGAAGAGACAGATTTTGAGGAAGGCAAAGGATCCCCACAGTCACCTTCTGTGGATGTCTCACTGGAGACAACCTCAAAATCCTGAAGCAGAGAGATGGCTGGAAGCCCAGCAACCCTTCGGAGAAATCTGTGCTCCTGGAGACATTTGGTACCAGCTCATCTACTTCTTGGGTGATTCTGCCTGTGGACGAACTCCTTGAATTGGTGTCTCTGCAGACATGTAAGCCTGACACCATTGAGCACAATCCTAGGAAGCCTGATAAAATTGACTCTTCAGGAAAATGAGCAGTTCTGGTCCAAGGGCCCCCCTGTTGATGTCGTGGCCGTAGAGGCGGGCATCAGAAAGGAACTAGCAGATGAAAGTTCCTCTGTTTATCCCCTCGACAAGAACTTGAGGTCAATTTACAGGTTTGGGAAGAGTGTCTGTGTTTCAGGGACCTTTACCTTGAGGTCTCTGAACTATTTTGCACATTTCACCAAACTACAGAGGGGTCTGATTAAGGAACTCTCAAATACCCCTGCATGAACCATGTCTGAGGAGGTGAACGATTCTGTCACCTCACAGCTGTCAACTCTACAAATTATATCAAACTCGTCCATGAGGCTTATTTTCAGTGTGGCAGAAGGAACTTCAAGGGCAGTGGGTTCAGGCTTAGCCATTGGGTGGGGGGGGGGGGCACCTGGATGCGCTCATGTGACTTTGCAGAGCCTTTAAGTTTATGTTTGTCAATGTTCCTTTTGAAGGCACACATTTGTTTGGCCCCAAAGTGACAGATATGTTGTCCAGGTGTGAGAAGGATGGAAAGACCCTTTCTACCATGGTCGTGCATTTTTCCACACCCACCCAAAGATCCTTTTTGAGTAATCCTCAAGGTGTTAAGATGTGGTTCAAGAAGTCATAAGGATCTTTTCAGGACACATGTGGAGGGCCCCCCCACACAGGCAGAGGGCGAAATGAGTGGTAGAATCACCCTTGTGGCAGAGGAGGCCTGCAACATCAAGGTTCCAGAGAACCGGCAAACCCTTCCAGTGCTCCTGAACGGAGGCCTGATTGTCCCTCTCTGGAGGCAATCTGAGGTAGTTTCTCCCTACACCGGAGAGCCTGGCTACAGATAGAAGGTACTTGGGTGCAGAGGATCATATCCAGAGGATATATAATTCCATTTTTCCCTTCCTCCTCCAGATTCCAGGAAAATTCCCAATGTTCTACCCAGTCAGAGGGATCAAGCAGCCATTCAAACACAAAAGCTGCTAAACAAGAGTCATCCAAGAGGTCCCCCAGACCAGAAAGGATTTAGAACTCGCTCAAGATTCTTTAGTGCCAAAGAATACAGGACTGGAAACCAATTCTTGATCTCAGCAGCCTGAGCAGATTTGTTTGAAAGACAAAATTCCAGATGGTCACAGTTCAGTCCATTCTTCCTTTTTTAGAAAGGACTGGATGTGCTCAGTAGATTTCCAGGATGTGTATTTTTATATAAAATTAAAAAGGTGATCAGGAGATGCTTGAGCTTCTGGACAGGAGCCAGTCATTATCCAGTTCAGGTCACTGCCTTTTGGTCTCACCACAGCCCTCAGAACATTTACTAAATGTATGGCAGTGGTAGTAGTTCATTTGAGACTGCAAGGATTCTGTGTGTTTCCATACTTAGATGACTGGCTCATTACCACTCCAACCAAGCATCAACTCATCATGGCAAGAGAAGTTGTCATCCACGCTTGTACAAAGTTAGGAATAACCATAAATTTCAAGAAGTCAAATCTAGAGCCACCTCAGATCCTAGAATTCATAGGAGTGCTACTCTACCCAAGGTCAACAATAGCCTTCCTTCCCCTTTCCAGAGTTCAGACTTTAAGGTCAGAAATCAACAAGATACTTTTCAGTATCAAGATCTTTGTTTGCCTAGTTCTGCAAGTGCTAGGATCTATGGTGGCAGAGAATGATCCTTGTTCCACTAGCCATGTGTCACTTGAGGATTCTTCAATGGATGTTGGCATCTCAGTGGTTGATACCTCAACTACCCTTGTCCTCTCCAATAGAAATCACCAACTCATGCAAGAAAAATCTGATGCGGTGGATCCAGTCGGAACAACTGCTACAGGGCCATCCTTTTGTCCCCTTGCAGCCCAAGGCCATAGTGACCATGGACACTTCCCAGTTGGGGGGGGGGGGGCATTACCTGGAAAGACAGTCCAAGGCATGTGGTCCTCTGAAGAGGCCAGTTTGCATATCGGTGTACTAGAATTGAGAGCAGTACTTTTAGCATTGCAAGCCTTTCAGGATGCTCTCCCATCAGGAACGATTGCAGCACAAACAATATGTCAGTGGTTTGGTACATCAGCAAATGAGGAACCAGATCATACCCCTTATGTCGAGAAGCACTAAGGGTGTGACGATGGGCAATATTTTCCAATCGCTTTCTCTTAGCAATGCACATTCTGGGGAAGTCCAACATGCTAGCAGACCAGCTGAGCAGGTGCATTCTGTTCATGAATGGTCTCTCAACCAGGATGTTGCAGAAATAATTTTCCGCAAGTGAGGCCAGCCTTTCTGGGATCTGTTTGCATCTCCCCTAAACAACAAGTGCAGCAGTTATTTTTCCCAAGTCCCCCCACAGGGGGTGGCACCAAGGGATGGCTCCTCCCCACGATTGACTTCCCCACCCCACCTCGATTACTTTACACACATCCCTCAATTCACCTAATTCCAAAGTTCCTTCAGAGACCTGCCAGCTTGAAGAACAAGGTCATCCTCATTGCCCCCTTTTGGCCTCAGCAGATTTGATTTCCCTTCCTATGGCCTCATTTGATTCACCAACCCTGGATTCTGGACCTAGCTCCAGAGCTCTCTCTTGTGACGGGCATGACACATCTAGACCCCAACCTCAAGCTGACAGCTTAGTTTCTTCAATTCCAATAATAGCCAGCCAATTGATGTGTTTGTTCCTTGTTCGTCACATCTTCTCTTCCCTTAAGCCATCGACTAGGAACCTTTATGCTAGTAAGTGGAAAAGATTTATACACTGGGCTCTCAAAAATTATGTAGACCCTTTCTTGGCCCCTGTCAGTCACGTGCTGGAGCTCTTGACACCATTATTCTACTAAGGGGCCAGTTCTTCAACAGTGAAGGTCCAGTTAGCAGCAATTTCTAACTTCCACAAAGGATCCCATGCCACCATGGGATTTGAATCTGGTACTGCAGTCTTTGATTCGTCTACCCTTCGAATCTGCCCATGATTGTGACCTTAAATTTCTGTCTTGGAAGACCTTATTCTTGGTTGCCATCACTTCTGCTAGGCGAATTTTGGAAATTCAGGCATTGTCGGTGAAACCCCCTTTTCTCATTTTCCATAAGGATAGAGTCTCCTTATTGATGTATAATTTTTTCTATAAATTGTGTGTTTTTTAGATTCCTTAAAAGCCTATTGTTGCTGAAGCACTAGACCTTAGTTTTTTTATGCTAGTAGTCCAGTTTCAGGATAATTCCTACCTAAATGGTTGTCACTGCATTCCCTTTTATTATGACCAATATAAGAAATGTTTACAGTGCACAATAAGAGCATATTCCTCTGTTGCAGCAGCAATAAGCAGCATATTTATTAAATGTTTCTGCTCAACAAATTTTGAAAGCTACATTGTAGTCTGGAGTGCAGTCCATCACCCACCAGTACAAATTGGATGCCTAGTCTAAGGGATGGCCAAGATTTGGCTCAGCTGCATTATGATGGATCCTGTCCCTGTCCCTTTGGCCTGTATCAGTTTTGATTGTCATCGCCGTGATCATTCCCAAAGAAGACAGAGATTATTATGATCAGGTCTTCAATCATAACCAGCTTATGTATTCAAGAAGTTGATGTCAACAAATTCACCTTTCAGAGCAGAACTAGAGGCTGAATCTTGACTTCCATGAAGACAATACATAGGACTCATGGTTAGAGAGATTTGATCCTAATACTTTGTAGCGCATGGAGCTTTATTTGCTCCATGTACTATAAGTTGCAAGAAAAAAGTGTTTTGCAACTGTGAAACACTCAGCGCTGGCACGCAGATGGCAAGCAAAACTGAAATGTTCCCCTGATGTTGGCTTTAAAAGGTGTTAGACACTTCGTTGTGACACACTTTAGAAGTGTGGCAGAGTAGAAAATGCAAGTTTTTAAAGCTGTTTTAATTTCTGTCTGGTGGCAAGCACTCAACACTGTTGAGCTCTGGAATGGGACTCAAGCTTAATGCTTTTAGGTGCTTAACAAAAGCCTGCTAAATACCTTTCTAAACTGTTTCTTAATTTCAGAGCTTAATCACAGCGTTTGTTGCACTGCGATACAGTTTTAAGTAAGAATGCTTACCAAAACAGTTGATTTAGAGGCGTGGTTACTCCAACACTGAAAATACCCTCCCCCCTGGGAAGTTTGTATATAGTTATTTATAATTTATTGAGCTTGTTTTACAGTTATTAATTACAGGCAACATGCGTATTGTTTAGTATTTTTTTAGGACAATAGCGTGTCTTCTTCACAATTCCTAATGGAAACTTAAGCATCTTGAAGAATAGAAAAAGTTGTCTAGCCACCCTGACTTTATATGTCTGCTTTGTTTGCCTATGAAGGTTCTGTGGATTTTTAGCACTGGAACATGTAAGATCTTCATAGGCAATGCAGTACTGCTGACTGCACTAAATGGTTTGAAGACACAGATAAGGTGTGTTTATCCCAAATGTTATGATTTACTCGTACATTATCTGCTGTCATGGTAAGTGCTGTTAGTCATAGCTGCACTTTAACTTATGTGGAAATGCAATGCTTTTAATTGATTAACCATCTCTAGTAGTAGCAAATTGATTTTACTTGCTATGGCCTTCACCCATAAAGCCTTTGATTGCCTTCCAGAATAATCTCCTGTAACTACTTCCTACTCGGAGAACTAGATACTGCTCTGTAGTGGCAGTCTTCAAACCCTACTTTGTGTTATGAAGTCCTATTATTCAGTATGGTCCTCCATTTTCACCAGTGTAATATCTTTTTCCTCTAGTTGTGCTGAAGGGCTAGGGGCATTAGCGCCCTCAAAGTTTCTTTTCTGTCTTGGGAAGTAATTTCTCCTCTTCTGCTGTAAGAATGCTCAGAAAGTTTCAAGAACAACATTAGCTTATCTTATTTTCTTTAAAGATAGTCTGCCAGTTAGCAGCCACCATCAAAATGAGTGAAAAACCTCACAGTGACATAACTGGGCTGCCTTAATCCCCCCCCCCCCCCAGACAAATCAGTAGTCACTCGTGAAGTTTTTAAGAGCAGTGTGTTTAACTTGTGTCTTTTTTTTATAGAGACATGATAATTAGACAGTACATTGATCAGGTTTATACAGATTTAATCTATACCAAAGTTGTGTGCCCTCAGAGCTGGTTATCTTAACTAAGGGGGGAGGTGAGAGAAGTCATTTTCAATAATATATGGCAGAGACATTTACCTGTGAATAAATTTGTTTGGGAATGCATGGCTAAAATGAAATTCAGCTGCAAAGACATACGGTTGCTGCTGATTCACTGCATTCATGTAGAAGCATTCAGCGTCATGCCCACACCTTCAATAACCAAGTGCATGGTGAAAGGGGAGGTGGTGGGTGTGTGTGTGTGGTTCTTGGTGTACAGTACATGCTGTTATAACTACAACATGTAGATATATGCTACAGCATTTATGCTATGGGTACAGTTAATACTGGCATAGAAAGGATATTCTATTTTTTCTCTGCACACATCATGTTGATCAGGTAGGTGACACTTAATTTTCCATGTGTTCCTAGAAGGCTGGACAACCAGGGTAAGGGCAGGAGTCCTTCAGCCTTCATATAAATTGGTTCCAGAGATGCCAATGAATGGCTGAAAACAAGTTACCATTTCATAGATTACTTGAATATACATACCTCAACATCCATGGTTTCTCTCCAGTTCAGGTTGAAGTGAGCTAGAGCCTGTCCTAGGAAGCGGTCTTGATTGGGATGAAGCGTATCGACGAAATTCGCCATGATTGCTCCCCAGGCTAGTTAAAGCGAATAACACATACATACAAAATCTGGAGCACTTGATAATAGTTTTCAATCTTACTCACAAACACTGGCTAATCTACAATGTATGTACTATACCTGTGTACTATGTATGTATTCTACCTATGTTCCAAATTTCAGCTGTACACCACAAATCTATTAATTACCTTTATTTTTAAAATTAATATTTTTTGTTTGTTCTCTCCACTGTAACTGTTTATGTGCCGCATACCACTGTAAAAACATGTCTCCTGTAATTTGTGTGTATACTGATCATGTCTAAATTACTAAATGTGTCTGTAATTGTTCTTTGTGGAGCTTTTCTCCCCGGGCCTCTGTTGAAAAGGGGCCTTTTCGGCTCAGTCAGATACCCCCGGTTAACAAATGTAAAATAAAATAAAAATAAATAAAGGGTTGGAACCAATACTTCTCTGTCAATATAAGAAGTATTAGTACTCTGTTCACATCTGAAATTGCACTGCTTCCTCATAAATTGTTATATAGAGTCCTCTCAGCTGCTCTGCTTTTGGCAGAGAATGTGTAGACAGAGCGAAAGGGGATTTGTTGCGGAAGAATCTCCTCCACATTGGCTGGAGTTTATCACTGTTGGTTACAGTACTGTGTGTTAATTGTTCATATCCTTCCATATTACTGTTGCAGTATTCATCACCTCTGGGGTTTCTTGCCGAAGATAGCCCAACATCCGGCCAATTTACCAAAGCCTTTATTACCTAGGGAGTGAGTGCTGTACATCAGATTATGCTTCCCTTGCAAGCGTAGAGCATAAAGTTGACTTACATACACTCCCAGCTCAGAACTTTATTGCCGCCAGTCCAAATGTTGTTGTACGTTGGTCTGAATGACCTTTGCTGTGCTGGTTTTACCAAGTCTACCTTTTTCAGACAAGTACCCCCTGGGGTTCTTTTTTTTTTTTTCCTTGTATTGTTTACTGGGTTACATGTGATCAAAGCAAGGGAAATGTCAGTGTGGGAGGCAGATTCCTGCTAAAGACCATCATGCTAGGTGCACATTTGCTTGGGTACATTCCACAAACACACACAGTGTTCCATCTATCCAGCTTTTGTTCTCAAGACTTTGAGTAGTTGCCTTTCTTCTTTTTCCATTTACCTTGAGAACCATTGTGTCAAGCTTTAGGCTCAAGGTGCCATGGCAGAATATGCTTGCCCTGAGGTACAGCTGTCGCTTAAAAAGGTGGAAGAAGTCTAGGCTTGTCTGCTGCTGTCCAGCCTCCATCAGACATATCTTTTGGGGTGAGTGAGAACCCAGGGGACAGCCTGGCATTGCCTTCAGTTTCCTCTGTCACAACCTTTTTAGAGGCCAGTATGGAATCCTAAGAGCACTGAGAGGGCACCATGGTTGATCGTTTCTGAGGGGACCTAAGGGGATTCCTTTAATCCTTGAATGGGAAGAGGTGTCAGACACCTTAATTGAGTCTAGGTAGGGGTTTGAACCTCCACGCTCTGTCAGAGAAGACGTCCCTATGAAGAAAAACAAAATAATAAGCAAGTGGTGTCTACTCCAAGGGATCCACAAAAGGAATGGCAGAACTTTACTCAAGACTTGTTCAATGCCTTGATGGCATTCAAGCCTCCTCAGAGAGTCTCAGTTCCTGTTTCTCCACGTCTAAGATGGCTAGGGACCCAGAGTCTTCGGAGATTTTGATTCTGAGGCTGACTCCTTGGCCTAGTCCTCCTAGTTACCTTTACCTTTAGATTATAGGTCTGAGGAGGAGGAATCTGTCAGTCCTGTTTCTCATTTGGATGAGGTTTTTTTGGTAGCACAGTCCTGTGTATGATGGAGCATTTCAAAAGGTGATTGTTTCCAAGTTTTGGATGCCCAGAAGCAGTATTATGAGTTGTTACATATGGATTCTCCTAAACCTCCAGCTGTCCTATGTTGGCTGCTCCTTTGGATACCTTTTCTGCTGCCTTCCTGGCACCAGATTTTCAGTCTCCAGTGCCTAAGAAACCTGATAGGTTCTATGAGGTGACAAATGCCTCTGTATAAATGCCCTTCCTCTGATCTTGCAGTGATTTCTGTTTATTTGCATTTGTTTACTGGGAAGTTCTGACTGGACACGCAGGCCCATTTTCAGTGGAGGCTAAGTGAGAAAAACTCCAGATTCAGTTTTTGTAGGTGCACAGAGACAGTAAAAGTCATACAAAAGCTGTAAAACGTCATACAAAAATAGTAAAAAAAAGTTACAAATGTACATTTTTTTAACAGTAGAATACACAATTTTTAAAAGCTTTTAGTTAGAAAAAAGTAGCTGATGGTTCTAGCGGGTGCAACTGTAAAAAGCTTAACATTGTAAATATGATTTAGGAAGTTATAAAGGCATTGATAAAAGTATACTTGTATGTAGTTACAGGTCCTTAGAGATGGAGGTTAGCATAAGTTGTGAGATGGTGATAAAATGAAGGACAGAAGTAGAGGAAAAGTTGAGGTGTAGAAGTAAATGTCAGAGTAGAGACCTGTTATCAAGTGAGGGACAAGGAGGAACAAGGAAGAAAGGTGTAGAAGTAAAAAAAAAAAAAATGAAGAGTCCAATAAGCTGGATATAAGTTAGTATGGCAGTGTCAGTAAGAGAAAGACAGTGAGGCAATGTAAAAAGGGGATATTAATCAGGGTGGGTACATGAGCATAGCCAGTTTGAGTTTAGGTGCCATTTTGGGTTGACCTTAAAACTATATGTACAGTTCAGTTTTAGTTGTATGGGCATGCTGTTCCACTGTCTGGTCACAGAAGATGAGTACGGTGAGTCACCTGCTGAGTTGTGGTATTTTGAGGTGATTAGCAGCTTTTATTACTTATTAATTTATTTATTTATTGGCATTTGTTGACCGAGAAAGTCCATTGGGCACTGGACCCATTTTCAGTGAAGGCCGGGGGAGAAAAGATCCACAATTAGTACAACAAAACTTATACAGTTAGATTACATTTCTTGGGAGATGAGGCTCCGCAGTTTTAAAACCAGAACAAAACAAGTGAGTACTACAAATCAGATGTTACATACATTATTCAGCAATCTTCAAAATTAGTTAAACTACAACTCAGAAATTATATACTTTGTGATGAACAAATAATGTGGTCTTCTAGTACTTGAGGAAAGATTAAATGAGAGGTGTTACAAGGTAGGGTTCTTGTTTAGTCTGTTATCTCTCTAAGGGGATTTCCATTGTATATTACATGTACAGCTTGGGATCTGAAGTAGTTAACTTCATTTGATCATCAACCTGTGGGATGTCGGATCCAGACTGGATCCGAGACGGCAGTTTCACCAGCATCTGAGCCGAGCTCCAAGCTCTTCCCCTTACCCATAATACCCCTCCATCTCCTTCCTTCCCTCAGATCTCGTTTGCCGTGGCTTTGCCAAGCAGCATGGTCTAGAGCTCCAGGCGTGGTAGGTACTTTTCTACGTTTTTTTTTTTTGTGAGTGTTCTGAGTTGTTGGTAGTGTAGGTAGGCTTCCCACTGTCCCTTGCCTCCCCTCGTTTTGCGTCGTGTTCCTTTTGAGAAAAAAAAAGTAGTTTCTCGTGTCGGTTGTTTAGGCCTTGTCTCCCTTCCCCTTCCTTCTGAGTGAGTGTGAGAGTGTTGGGGTTGGGTAGTTTAGTTTAAACCTTGCTAGTTTAAACTTTTTGTTACCTTGTACCTTTGTGTCTTGGATATGGCTGATCAGGCCAAGCTGATCTTTAGAAAATGCACATAGTGTGGCCATAAGTTGTCCCCAGCAGATGACTACACTCTGTGTTGTGTGTCTGGGGGCAGCCCATTTATCTTCCGACTACTCTACTTGCGTGGGGTTCAACTCCAGGGCCCTAAAAGATCATAGGGCAAAATTGATCCTTAAGGGACTTCAACCTGCTACGGAGGCGCTTGCCTCCTCTTCCGTTGCGGTCACGGACATGACCGCACCTTCTACTTTGGCCACTGTCTCCTCCCCCTCCCAGGCCAGGACTCAAGCTCCTGGACAATGGCCTGTGGATAAGAAATCCAAAAAAGAGAGGAGCAAGGACAGAGAGACAGACAAGGGGAGGAAGAGATCCCTGGACCGTTTGGATCCAGTGGGTCCTCCCCTAAACAGTTTTTTTTCCAGGCCTGCTTCTGCTCTGCTCCGATCGCAGAGATTCTCACCGGAGCCAGAGGAGCTTAGCCGTCTTTCCAGGGCCTCTGTACACCAACCCTCCCGGGTGGCGTCGGTGGCCTCGTCACGGTCCACCCGAAGTCTATCTGAAGCGGACATGGACAAAATGATGCAAAGCTTTATTTGCACCCAAATTCAGATGGGGGGGTCTTGCTTGCCAGCCCCCTATCTCTCTGGAGGGGGTGCTTGCTTCCCTTCTTTGCCTCGATATCTCCTTCTCCAATCCGACCCCTGGTATCGGAGTTCTTGATTCAGAGAGGTCCCGGAGTCAGGGGACTGGTGCCAATGGTACCATGCACGTCGACGTCGGCCATTACCTTGAGCACGTCGGATCCGACTGGTTTGGACCCAAACAGCTGAGTCGAAGCCTGTTCGTCGGATCTGAGGGTTGGGCCTTTCTCCATTGGCGTCGATGCTGTCAGGTCAAGGCCTACCCCTTGGTATCTCGGCTCCGTCTGGTTCGGCTCAAATCCCCACTCCGGATCCGGGGAGAGCTGTCTCCATGCCAGTTCCTCAGAAGGCACGTTCTCCCTCAGCTTTCGACGTGGAGAGGGTTCCCTCCAGGGGATCGAGGCCCCTGACCATCTCATCCCGCCCCGACTCCCTCGCCTCTGGGTGCATCTTCTGTCATTTTGCCAATGCAGGGACAGACCATGCTCAAGGTGCCCCAAACTGTTTTTCTCGAGGAACCACAAGTAGTTTGCGAGCCCTCTCCAGGGAGTCCCACTGAAAAGATCCCTCACAAATGAACGTGCAAAAGGAGGCACTTGGGACTCCAGAGTCCCCCACTGAGGATATAGACTTGGAGGAAGGGGAAGTTTCCCCCAGATCACCCCCTGATGTATCCTTTGGAGACATAATAGAAATCCTGCGCCAGTGGGGGGGGTTGTCTGCCCCCAAACCTTCCTCTGACGAGTCTGTGTTCCTGGAGGCCTTCGACACGGGCCCATCAACCTCCTGGGTGCCCCCCCCTCGTGGATCCCTTGGTGGACCTCATTAGCCACCAGGGCATGGAAGGAGGCACTCCCCAGGTGCCCAGATAACATCTTGAGCCCTCCAGTAGACAGACTGAGTTGGAACAAGGGGTCCACTTTTAGAGTCCATGTCTCCAGAGGATAAACGCACATTCTCCACGAGAATGGCCTCTCTCAAAGCAGTTACAAATACGTCCATGCTCCTCCTCTCACATGCCACTGAAGGAGCAGCAAGGGCTGCCGGGTCCGGCATTGCCATGGGTCGACACACCTGGCTTAGGCTTTGTCAATTCACGGAACACTTTAAGGCAACTTTTGCGAATGGCTGTTATGATGGTTCTTCCTTGTTTGGGAAGACAGTTCGTGAGACATTAGTCCAGAGTGAGACTGACCGGAAGACACTGTCTGCCATCAGGATCTGCTTCTCTAACCCCCAAAGATCCTTTTCCAGGAATCAGAGGTGGCAGAAGAACATGTGGTTCCGGACGTCTCAGTATTCCTGGGACACTCTGGACTCACCTTCCCCTAGAGACAGAGAGGGTCAGGACAGATGCCGGCCCAGAGGCAGAGGGGTCCAAGAAATTTTGGGTCTCGAGAACCATTTTCTGACAGGCCTGCAGAACAGCCCTGAGGGGTTTCCCGACTGCTCTGCTCTGGAGGCAGTCGGGAGTCACTTTTCGATGCACCTGACAGCATGGGAGTCCATGTCATCAGACCGTTGGGTGCTTCAAATATCCAGAGGATATACAGTCCCCTTTCTAACTCCTCTCGTTCCACAAAAACACCTCCCAGATGTTCCACCCGCGCAAAGGGAGGCAGCAGCACTAGAAATAAGAAATCTGCTAGGGAAATGTCATCCAGCTCATCCCCCTAGTTAAATCCAGATCAGGCATTTATTCCAGGTTCTTTTTATTGCCAAAAAAGATGGGGGACCTAAGGCCAATTCTGGACATTTCCACTCTAAACCTGTCAGTTGCCAAAGAGAAGTTCCGGATGGTCATTCTACAATCCATCCTGCCTTACCTGCAGAAGAACGACTGGATGTGCTCAATAGATCTCCAGAATACACACTCACTGCAAAATGCACAGATGCTCCAGGAGGTTCCTCTGCTTTCGGCTAGGGGCCAATCACTATTAATTCTGAGCGCTACCCTTCAGTCTCACCACAGCCCCCAGGGTTTTCACCAATATTTTGGCAGTAGTAGCGGCTCACCTGAACCTTCAGGGGATACAGGTCTATCCGTACCTGGACGATTGGCTCCTTGCCGCTCCCACCAGGCGTCTACTTTGTCAAGCCAGGGACTATTTCCCAAAATTGTCTAACTTGCTGGGCATCACAATCAACATATTTAAGTCTTCTCTAGTCCCTGTTCAGGTCTTAGACTATATAGGAGAGAGAATAGATACTTCTCAAACCAAGGTCTTTGTAACTCCAGAAAGAGTCCGGAACTTACAGCTTCATGTTTCTGTGATCCTGCAGTCTTATCTTCTAACAGCCAAGGCGGTTTTGAGAGCCTTGGGTTCCATGGCAGCCACCATTATGCTTCTTCCCTGTACTCATCTTCATTTGCGAATTCTGCAGTGGACATTAATGGTTCAGTGGTCCCTTTTAGATCTGTTGTTGACCCTATCCTATTCACATAAGCAACGTGTGCTGGAAGTCCCTCCTATGGTGGATATGCTTCCCGGAGCTAGTAGAGGGATGTACGTTTATTGCAACCCCTCCCCAAGCCTTGGTGACCACAGATGGCTCCCAACTGGGGTGGGGGGGCATTGCTCGGGCAGGACGGTCCAAGGCATGTGGTCCCTGAACGAGACAAAACTACATATCAATGTTCTAGAGATGAAGGTGGTCTTATTAGCGTTGCAGGCCCTTCATGCTTTTCTTCCTCTGGGAAAGACTGCAATTCAGACAGACAATATGGCAGTGGTCTGGTACATCAGCAAACAGGGAGGAACCAGGTTTTACCCCCTTTGTTGTGAGGCCATGAGAGTATAGGAATGGGCGATCTCCACCAGCCATTTTCTGGTAGCAACACACATTCCGGGTAGGTCCAACATATTGGCGGACAAACTGAGCAGGACTATTCTAATGCCTTTCGAGTGGTCTCTGAATCCTTTGGTGGCGGAGCAGATCTTTCTCAAGTGGGGTCGGCCTTGCTGCGATCCCTTCGCATCTCCTTCCAACACGAAGTGGCAGCCACCATTACTCTTCTTCCCTGTACTCGTCTTCATTTGCGAATTCTGCAGTGGATGTTAACGGTTAAATGGTCCCTTTTAGATCTATCGTTGACATATCCTATTCACATAAGCAATGCGTGCAGGAAGTCCCTCCTATCCCACAGGGGGAATCCCAGAGGGATGCTCTGGTCCATACTTGGCTTCCCGGTCTTCTTTATGCTTATCCCCTTTACCTCTTATGACAAAATTTCTGTAGAAGGCTCACCGGTTGGGGAGCAGAATCGTCCTCATTGCCCCATTCTGGCCTTGCCATATCTGGTTTCTCTGTCTTTGGTCTCATCTGGTAGTTCCTCCTTGGATCTTGGATCCCATACTGGATCTCATTTCGCACCCCTCAAGGGGCAGTCTAAAGCTCACAGCTTGGCTGCTTCATTTCCCTTGATTGCTAGGACTCCCAGTCTGTCGTCCCCGGTCAAGACTATTCTGGTGGCAGCTCATAAATCTTCCACCAGAAAAATTTACCGTAGCAAATGGAAGGGTTTTTCTATCTGGGCTTCAAAGAGGGATTTGGACCCTTTCACAGCACCTATTCCAGTAGTCCTTGAGTTCTTGGCATACATTTTTCAGCAGTGCTCTAGTTCATCTACAGTGAAAGTTCAACTGGTGGCCATTTCCAATTTTCACATAGGTGAGAACATGGCTTCTTTCAGACTTTGCAAAACCTTTATTAAAGGTACCTTTCTGTTAGACCCATGGTTAAGGATCCTACCCCTCCTTGGGACTTTACCCTAGTTTTACAAGCCTTGGTTGCTCCGCCCTTTGAGCCTGCTGCTTCTATAGACTTGAAATTTTTATCCTGGAAGACAGCCTTTTTAGTGGCTATTACCTCGGCTAGAGGAGTTTCAGAACTCCAATCATTATCTGTAAAACCTCCATAAATGATCTTTCATAAAGACAGAGTTTCCCTTCATACTAATCCTTCCTTTCTGCCTAAAGTGGCCTCTGAAACAAATATCAGTCAGTTGATCAACTTGCCTGCCGTCTTCCCAAATTTTCAGAACAGGAGTTACTATAAATTGCATTTGTTAGACGTGCATAGACAACTATGCTTCTACTTGCACAGGACTAAAGCCCATCGCAAGTCTGACCAGTTGTTTTGTGATCTTTGCTATGCCTTTTCTGGGCAAACCGCTTTCTAAGGTGACTGTTGCCAGATGGATTTCCCTATACATCTTTAAGGTTTATAAAGATAAAAACATGTTTCTTCCGGGTAGGATAAATGCCCATTCTACCAGGTCCATGGCTACGTCAGCTGCCTTTTGGTCTAGAGTGCCCTTGGATGATATTTTTTGGTGGCTACTTGGTCCGCATCTCATACTTTTATTTCTCATTATAAATTGGACATGGTTTCCAGAGGGAGAACATCCTTTGGCTCCGCAGTACTCCGAAATATCCTTCCATGAGGGCCACCCAGGGTTTTTAAGTTTCGTAGCTGGAGACTGTCCCACAGATTAATGATCAAATGAAGTTAACTACTTCAGATAAAGAAGTTATTTACTCACCATAACGTTCCATCTGAGTAGTTAGACTTCATTTGTCTAGAACCGTCCTTCCCCCTGGTATTCTGTTAGCACTTTCTGCCTTGGCAGACAGGAGAGAGTGCCCTTGCGGCTCTCCTGTTTTTCTTTGTTACTGAAGGTTTTCCGGGTCGGGTTCATGTTAGGAGTATGGCAAACTTGATCTGAGGGAAGGAAGGAAGGAGATGGAGTGGTATTATGGGTAAGGGGAGGAGCTTGGATCAGATGCTAGTGAAACTGCCATCTCAGATCCGGTCTGGATCCGACATCCCACAGGTTGATGACAAATGAAGTCTAACTACTCAGATGGAACGCTATGGTGAGTACATAACTTTTTTTGTAACAAGTAGATTTTTAGTGCAGTTTTAAAGGGGTTTGGGGAGTTTAGCTGAGTAATGCTGGAGAGCGTATTCCATAGTCTGGCTATGTTGTATGAATATAGGGATTGTCCTGCTCTCTTGTTGGGTTTGGCTACATTTAATAGGGTTTTCTCCGAAGAGCAGAGGGATCGAGTAGGGATATGTGTGTAAGATGGATTGGAGAGCAGGACAGCTATCTGGTTGAAAAATTAATTTATGGCCCATAGAGAACTGAGTGAATTGGAGGTAGTGCTGGAATTCTAGCCAGGACAGGTTTGAGAGAGCGGTACAATGGTGTGAGCGGTTGGGCAAGTTTGATGCAAATTTTGCTATTTTATAAAAGCATTGTTGTAGCTTACTACTAAGTGATGCATGGATGTTGGTGAACATGGGGCTACCATACATAAGGGATGGAATGAGCAAAGTGTTTGCTAGTTTGTTCCTAGTTTGCTTATCAAGGTATAGTTTATGCCGGTATAATTTGCCTCGTTTGAAATGGGTCTTCTTTACTGTGTTCAGTATATGTTGCTCAAAGGAGAGTTTGTTGATAGTAATTCCTAGTAGATTTGTGAATTGTACCTGTTTAATTACTGTTTTGTTATGGAAGAGAATTTTGAATTCTGTAGTTGGAGGTTTTGATAAGAATAATAATAGTTTAGTTTTTTTGGGGGGGTTAAGCATTAATTGAGAGCCATTCAGTCAGTTTCTATAGAGGAGAAAGAGTCTTGGGTTATGTTTTGGAGGTTGGTGAAATCATGTGAGAATGAGATGATAGTTGAATCATCTGCATACTGAATTAGTATGCTGTCCTGGGAGGCTTTATGTAGATTATTAATGAAAATGTGAAAAAGTATAGATCCTAATATGGATCCTTGTGGGATGGAGAGATACAGTGTCAAAAGCTTTTGAAAGGTCAAGCAGCAGTACAAAAGTGGATAAGCCAGTGTCAAGAACTTTATTCACTGTCAGTAATGGAAAGTAGGACTGAGTTAGTACTATGGCCTGGGCAGAATCCATGCTGAGTGCGAGATAAAAGGTTGTTTTTGGCAAGGTTATTTAGTAGTTGGGTTTGAATGCATTTTTCTAGGATTTTTGATAGTGGGGAGAGGATGGAGATGAGGTAGTAGTTTGAGAGATCGTGGACATTTACCACCTTTGTGAAGAGGGATAACTATGGATTTTTTCCCATAGTAGGGGGACATATGATTCTGTAATGGAGCAATTGAGCGTGCTGACTGGATAGGCAATCGCCTTGGCTCCTAGTTGCAAGTATTCTGGTAGTAGGTTATTGGCTGAGAGTTAGCAGGGTTTTAAGCTGGTTAGAAATCTTTGAGCAAGGGATGTAGGCAAAGGTTGGAAAGAAAAAGGTGAGTTAGGTGAAGAGTTACATATGGGGAATAGGGGGTCTGTTGTGGTAGTGGTGGGGTGGAATTTGTTTTTGAGGGCGAGTCCTTGATTAGTTTTTGGATGGTGTCAATAAAGTGGTTATTGAATGTTTGGAAGATCTGGAGAGGGTTTTTGTCGGGTGCAGGTGAAGGATTTTGGATGTTACCAGGGCTCAGAAGGGAGGATACTGATTTCCAGAATTTTTTGGGTTGGTATTTTGGGAGGAGAGTTTAGAGAAGAAATAGGATTTTTTGTCAGTTATGATAAGTTTCTTTGTGACATTTCCAAGTTTTTTGTAATTTAGTTCATTTTCTGTGGTCCTACATTTTTCCTAAGTTTTGCAGGCTTTGTCTCTGGACATAAGGGTTTGTTTGGTATGCTTTGTCAACCAGAGGGCATGGTTTGGTTTTGAGCGTTTAATACGAAGGAGTGCTAGGCTGATTAGTGTGTTCAGAAAGGTGCTGTTAAAGTATTGTACAGCCTCATCTAAGGGTAGTGATTTTAATGGGGACCGGTTGTGAGTTTGTAGAATAATTATAAATGTTTTGTGATTAAAGTGGGTAAGGTTCCTGATTGATTTATGTGTGTGAGGTTTGGGGATGTGTAAATGGGTTCTGTGGGTATAAGCAGGTAGGTGGTCACTTAGGGTGTTGGGGGAGGGTACCGGTATTGGTGTAGTATTGGAGGTGGGATACTAAGCTCCAATCTAGTATAGCTTTGGCTCGGGTGTTTAATGCCCGTGTAGGCTCTGCGATAAGTTGTGTGAAACTATTGAGATTAATGCTGGTGTTAGAAGATTTGGAGGTTAGGTTTTGCCAGTTGATGTTAGTATCTCCTAGTATGATGGTTTCTTGGGGGATAGTGTGGTTTATCCACTCTAGGAAATCTTTTAAGTGTAGGATGTTGTGACCGGGGGGAATATAGATGGCGACAACACATAGTTGTTTGCCATGGTTTTATAAGTGGGGATGTTAAGATTTCCAGGGAACCGAAATTGGGGACTGGCACTGGATGTGTATTTATTAAGGAGTCTATATATATTAGGGGTATACCCCCTCCTTTTTTTTGGGCCCTATCTTTACGAATAATGTTGTAGCCAAGTGGAAGGGTTTCAGTGTCTAATATATGTGCTTTGAGCCAGGTTTCAGTTACTGCTATTATGTCATGGGTGTGGTCACTAAGCCAAGCCTGGAATTCTGTAAGCTTGTTGCAGAGACTTTGAGCATTGATGGTTGCAAAGTGCAAATCACAGGCTTTAGGGGTGTGGGTATTATTGGGTAAGTTATCAGGTCCAGAGTTGGTGTGTATATCTCCATATTAGGGTAGGACTATGAGGAGATGAAGTAGAACGTGTGGTTGGTGATTTTTTTTTAGTGATACTAATTGAGGGTAATGTAGTGTTAATTTAAGTTTAGTGGTGGAGGGGGAGGGGCAATGTTTGGCTGAACAGAGGGTGTTACTTCCTAATAGGGATGGAGATATGTTGGAGTAACTATATAGGTTGACTTGTGTGGTGGTGATTTGTGTTGTGGATTGTGGGGGTGAAATACTTAGTCTAGAGTGAAAAGAGGTGGACAGAGATAGTAAAGAAGTTAGAATTAATAAGAATGAGGAGAGGTGTGATATGTGGTACATTCTTATATTGAGAGAAAAGGTGGATGTGTGTGGAGAAGTAAGAATGAAAGAATGGGTGTTGGGTGGTATTCAGAAGGTGCAGAGGTGTAGGCAGGATAGGGAGGGGATAGTATTGGAGTAGAGAGGATGTTATTGGTCTGGAAAATCCAGTGTGTGGAGCCACAGGAAGTATACATCTAGTGGAAGTGGGGGTGGGTGGGAATGGGGGTAGGGGAGAAGAGTGAGCCCAGAGCAGGTTGCGCCCCCTCCTCAGCGGTTGTTACAGTAAAGAAAAAAAAACAATCACCTAAAGGTAAGGAACAGAGAAAAAAAGGTGCAGTCTGTAAAACGTTATGATCAGCAGACATACCTTTATAGAGGATAGAATGCTTCAAGTAACACTAGGTAGTAAAGGAAAACAGGCAAAAAGAATGTTTAGAAGAAAAAAATGGTAAGTGGGTGTAGTTTTACACATTACGCCTTTAGTTTAGCAGATGGGAGTGGAGGGGAGGAGAGGTTAACATTAATAACACTGTAGTGGGTTGTGTGAGGATAGTAGCAATAATGCTGAGATGGAAAGAGAGATGTAGTCTTCAGAGGAGTCCACTATCTGATTTCCAAAAGACAAGGGAGCATTCATTGGCTGCACGTGGGTAGTGCAGCTATAATCAATACGTTAGTGATGACAAAAACACTAATGGAGGGCATTTCTGTCTAAAAATCTGTCTGAATATCTAAAAATGCAATGGGGGGCTAGGGATCTGGGAAGGGGTAGCAGGGTTCCCTAGCAGCGTGCTCTCAAGGGCAAAAAACAATTATAAGCATAAAAATATAATTGAAGGAATTAGACATACACAGATTTCTTTAGATATGCTTGCTTCTGTGGCCCTGAATTATCGAAGTTACGATCACCCGGTCACTGTTTAGGTAAAAAGCACTTTGTGGTGGAGTTTAATGGCAAGGATTGTTAAGGGGGGCAAAAAACTGTTTTCTTTAGATATGTTTGTTTCTGTGGCTCTGAATTATCGGAGGTACGATCACCCAGTTGCTGATTAGGTAAGGCAGAGAGAGTGAGGGAGTGTTGGGGAGAGTACTGCTTAATAATGTTCTGTAGTGAAGGGCATGTATTTTGTTTTTTTCTTAATTTGTGTACATTTAGCAGTAAGTAAGGTGATTAGGTAGCTCGCGACAGTTACGATGTTTTAGTGCTATCCAGTGGTGAGTGCAGTAATAATAAATTTGCTCCAAATTTGGCTACTCTACTATAGCAGGACTATTATTTGGATAGAAGGGTAGTCTGTAAGTTAGTATGGGTGATGCATAGAGCAGAGTGTGTAGTAGACAGGAAGATGCTAGAGTTTTTTCCTTGAGTCTTTGAGGTAAGTTTTGTTATGGTAGAGAGAGTCCAATTTTGGTGTGTTTTTTTGATGGATAGGTTGATGTGCGGGTTGAATTTCAAGTTGTCTATTGTTACTCCTAGCAGATGTTCTTCGTGTTTCACTGTTGCAGTCATATTTGGGGTTATCTGCTTGCAGGTAGCCCTCAGTCGGCCTGATTATCAAAGTCTTGAGTCCTGCGTCGGTTGCTGTCTCATCTTCCATGACGTCAGGTAGTCAGGGGTATAAAGCATGCAGCCGACGCCATTACATCAGTCTTTCTTGCCGTGCAGTGCCCGAAGCAGAAGCAGTTCACAAGTGCTGGTTGGCCAACTCCTGAAATTTTCATTTTCGAGTTTCAGATCCGAAGTCTTCAACTAAGCTAAGTACCCTGTTGGGGAACCTTTTTCTTGCTCTAAACCAATGTCAGTAAAAGTTAACAACTGTATTTCTTGTGGAAAGCAAATACCTCATAAAGATTTTAGTTTGTACTGCATTCCTTGCTTAGGCCAAGACCATGACGTACTTCGCTGTTGGTTTTGTGCCTTCTTCAAACCTTGTACCATTTGTCATCGGTTAATTTTCGCATCTAAATATTTTGGTACTCTGTTCAATTATCCAGAAATGGCTTCGGTAAGCCACCCGACTACCGACATTCTGAAAAACCGCAAAGATGAAGACCGAGACGGACCGCATAGGTCCAAAGCTACCGACGACGCTTCTCCTAAGCTAGTCGTCAGTTCGTTGGTACTCATTGAGGATGTTTCGCAGCCCTTGATTCCCGCTACTTCAGATTCACAGGTCTCTACTGAGACCCTTTCGGACGATGCCGCAAGATGCTTCTTCGACTGTGGAACCTGCAGATGTCTCTACCTTGGATGGGTCCGGAGCCATTGTGCAGGCACCGGCTTCTGAGGGTGTATTCAGGCCTACTGACTTGCATATTAAACCAACTCCATCTTCTTCTTTAAGGCCTAAAAGTCTATCCATGCCCAGAAAACCACCCAGACCACATGGTCAGGCCCCTATGCCTAAAAAACAAATAATGGCTGAAGACCTTATTACTCTAATCAGGGGAAGCCACCCTTCTCCCCCAAGAGACCTAGGACTGATTTTCCTTCTGATTCTTCTGATCAGGATTCTGAAATTTCTGTTTTTTCTGATGAACAGGATTTGCCCTTATCTACCTATGAGGATTCTGATGTAGAGGACTCCCTCTGGAGGGGAAGCAGAGGGAATGATTTCTCTTTTGGTGAAACCTCGCATACTCTTAGGGAGCATTTCCGCTGAGAAAGCCAGGATTACTCTGACTCCAAAAAGAGGCTTAGGGAATTCTTACTCCTGCCTCAACACAGGCCTTTAGCTATCCCTTCTGTACTGGGCATTTTAGATGATGCCTTCTCGGAATCTAACCTGGCCCCTGACAATTTACCTCCTGCTTGCAGAAAACCTGATGGGTATTGCAGGGTACCTGACTCTCACAAGTTCCTCTTTAAATATCCTGCTGCAGATCCTGAGACTATTTCACAGGGACCCAAAGGCATTAAAGCCACTACTGTCAAAAATCCTACCCCCTCTGATAGAGAATCCAGGGCGCTGGATAGATGGGGTAAGAAGGTATACACTAATGCAACTTTAGCCATTAGGGCCTTAAACTGCCAGTTTCATATGTTGAAGTATCAGTGGCATATTATTGGATTGCTTAAACAGAAATTGATGTTGATTCCTGACTACTGAAAATAAAGAATTACATGATTTAATGCATTCTGCTGAACAAGTGGGAAAACATACTTTGCGATGTGGTTTTGATTCATTAGAGGCATCTTGCAAGGCTGCTGTCACTGGGTCTGTACTTGGAAGGCATGCTTGACTTGAGGAGCAATCTTTGCCAGTTCATGTTAAAGCTAAATTAATGGATGCTCCCTTAAACCAAGACCGCCTGTTTGGCAACAAAGCAGAAGTAGTACTTAAAAAGATGGAGGAAAAAGCTAAATCTATGCAAACTGTTCAAGATTTCCTGCAAGTACAGTCTCCCAGATTTAGTAGACATTGGCCCTCTAAGAATTGGTCCTTTCCTGCCTCTTCTAGGCCTTCTCAGTCCAAACCCAGAACCAGCAGAACACCAAGGCTTCAGTCCCAAGGTACTCATAGGCCTAAGCAGTGGGGGTCTCCCACTTCCAAAGCAGGGAGTAGTAAGACTTCCCCCATGCTAACCGTCTCAATAACTTAACTTTAAACCTTCCAAGCCCTGCTCAACTGACTGTTCCTTTAGGGGGGAAGATCGCCCTGCATGCAAAAAATTGGGAACTCATTACCCAGGACAAATGGGTTCTAAATATAGTTTCCCAAGGATACAGATTCTACTTCCACTCCTTACCAACCCCATACGGTTGGCCAGACCTACCCCCAAATCGGTGGGCAGAGGCTCAAAAGCAAGTTCTCTTTCTGTTAAACATCAGGGGTTATTTAGCCTGTCCCAGAAGAAGAATGGGGGCAAGATTTCTACTCAAGACTTTTCCTGGTACCCAGAAAAGACAATTCCTGCCGTCCTATCCTGGACCTGTCTATCCTAAACACATTTTTGGTAATAGCTACTTCACATGCTAGGCAAAAATGCCTGGTTGGCAACACTGGATTTAAATGAAGCCTACCTGCACAACCCAATAAGGGAATCTTGCAGAAGATACCTACGCTTCAGAGCAGGCTACATGCACTATCAGATGTTCTTCGTGTTTCACTGTTGCAGTCATTACATTTGGGTTATCTGCTTGCATTAGCCCTCAGTCGGCCTTATTATCAAAGTCTTGGGTCCTGCGTCGGTTGCTGTCTCATCTTCCAGGACGTCAGGTAGTCAGGGGGTATAAAGCATGCAGCCGACACCATTACATCAGTCTTTCTTGCCGTGCAGTGCCCGAAGCAGAAGCAGTTCGCAAGTGCCGGTCGGCTGACTCCTGAAATTTTCGTTTTCGAGTTTCAGAACCAAAGTCTTCAACTAAAGCTAAGTACCCCGTTGGGGAAACTTTTTCTTGCTCTAAACCGATGTCAGTAAAAGTCAATAATTGTATTTCTTGTGGAAAGCAAATACGTCATAAAGATTTTCATTCGTACTGTATTCCTTGCCTAGGCCCTAACCACAACGTACCTCGCTGTTGGTTTTGTGCCTTATTTAATCCATGAACTATTAGTCTTCAGTACATTTTCACTTCTAAATATTTTGGTACTATGTTCAATTATCTAGATATGTCTTCGGTAAGCCACCTGACTACTGACATTCCAAAAAAATGCAAAGATAGAGACAGGCCGCCTAGGTCCAAAGCTGCCGACGACACTTCTCCTAAGCTAGTTGCCAGTTCGCCGGTACTCAGTGAGGCACTTTCGCAGCCCCTGATGCCCACTACTTCGGATTCGCAGGCCTCTATTGGGACCCATTCTGAGTCCGGTATGCCGCAAGATGCTTCAACTGTGGAACCTGCGGATTTCTCTACTTTGGACGGGTCAGGAGCCGCTGTGCAGGCACTGGCTTCTGAGGGTGTATTCAGGCCTACTGACTTATATTAAACTGACGCCATCTTCTTCTTCTAGGCCTAAAACCCGAACCATGCCTAGGAAGCAGACGCCCAGACCGCATGGTCAGGCCTTTATGCCTGAAAAACAAATAAGAATGGCTGAAGACCTTATTACTTTAATCAGGGGAAGCCAACCGTCCCCCTCTGAGACTTAGGACTGAATTTGCTTATGATACTTCTGATCAGGATTCTGAAATTTGTCTCCTCTGATGACCAGGATTTACCCTTATCTACCTATGAGGATTTTGATGAAGAGGACACTGTTCCCCCTGCTTCTCCCCCAGAGGATTTTTCTTTTGGTGAAACCTTGCATACTCTTAGGGAGCATTTTCACTGGGAAAGCCAGGATTACTCTGATTCTAAAAAAAGAGGCTTAGAGATTTCTCACTCCTGCCCCAACACAGGACTTTAGCTATCCCTCCTGTTCTGGACATTGTTGACTATGCCTTTTCGAAATCTAGCTTGGCCTCTGACTCTCTACCTCCTGCTCCCGGAAAACCTGACAGATATTACAGGGTTCCTAATTCTCACAAGTTCCTTTTTAAAAATCCTACTGCGGATCCTGAGAACATTTCACAAGGACCCAAGGGCATTAAGGCTACTACTGCCAAAAATCCTACCGCCTCTGATAGGGATTCCAGGACCCTGGTTTGATGGGGTAAGAAGGTATACACCTCTGCAACCGTGGCCATCAAGGCCTTAAATTGCCAGTTTCATATGTTAACGTATCAGCAGCATATTATTGGATTGCTTAAACAAAAAATGATGTTGATTCCTGATTGTGCTGAAAATAAGGATTTACAGGATTTAATGCATTCTGCTGAACAGGTTGGAAAACATACTTTGCAATGTGATTTTGATTCACTAGAGGCATCTTGCAGGGCTGCTGTCACTGGGTCTGTACTTAGGAGGCATGCTTTGCTTAAGGAGCAGTCTTTGCCAGATCATGTTAAAACTAAATTGCTGGATGCTCCTTAAATCAGGACCGCCTGTTTGACTTCAAAGCAGAAGTAGTTCTTAAAAAGATGGAGGAAGAAGCTAAATCTATGCAAACTGTTTCTTACAGGTGCAGCCTCCTAGATTTAGTAGGCATTGGACCTCAAAAATTGGTCCTTTCCTGCCTCTTCCAGGCCTTCTCATTTCAAACCCAGAACCAGCAGAACACCTAGGCTTCAGTCCCAGGATACGCACAGGTCTAAGCAGTGGGGGGCTCCCACTTCCAAATCGGGGAGTAGTAAGACCCCCCCCCCCCCAATGACTTAACTTCCAAGCACTTCTCAACTGACTGCTCATTTAGGGGGAAAGATTGCTCTGCAAGCAAAAAATTGGGAATTTGTTACCCAGGACAAATGGGTTTTAAACATAGTTTCCCAAGGATACAGATTTCACTTCCACACGTTACCAACCCCGTACGGTTGGCCAGATCTACCCCCAAATCAGTGGGCAGAGACTCAAAAGCAAGTACTCTGTCTCTCTTGAGATTAAAGGCTATTCAGACTGTATCAGAAGAGGAAAAGGGACAGGGTTTCTACTCAAGACTTTTCCTGGTACCCAGAAAAGATCACTCATGGCGTCCTATCCTGGACTTGTCTATCCTAAACACCTTTTTGGTGATTCCAAAATTCAAGATGCTAACTCTGCACCAATTGCTTCCTATGATAGGCAAGGATGCCTGGTTGACAACACTGGATTTAAAGGAAGCCATACCCGCACATCCCAATCGGGGAATCTTGCAGAAAATACCTATGCTTCAAAGGCAGGCTTCATGCACTATCCGTTCTCTGCACTGCCCTTTGGTTTATCTACTGAGCCCAGGTTATTCACAAAGTGCCTAGCTCCAGTCATTGCATTTTGCAGGCAAAGAAATATTCAAATATACCCATACCTGGATGATTGTCTAATTCAGGCAGAAAGCCAGGACATACTTCTGAATCATCAGGCATTTGTACAAAAGGTGAGAATAAACTTTAAAAACAAATAAAACCAAAGGACTGATGTAGACAAAAACGGCTTCCCGAACACACTGAGTGAATAAATAAATTTAATGTTGCAAAGGCCATCACCATAGCTTTATCAAACCTTTTACTGCTGTAGAAGTAATTACTGTCCTTTCACTTAAAATTGGACTTTATCTACTATTTCTATCATGCACTATGCTGCTCATAATATCATTAATCAGTTCTCCAGGCCTGCCACCAAAACGAGGGACTACCATTCACTCTACCCCCTGCTGCCCAAACCCTAACAACAGATGCATCAGACTATGCATGGGGGGCTCAACTGGCAGGGAAGTGCACTCGGCAAATTGAACCAAAGTCAAATGCACCTGCATATCAATAAAAAGAAATGTTAGCTGTACAGAATGCTCTGACAGCCTTCAAGAACCACATTCTTTCAGGAGAATTAATGGTAAAGACGGGACAACACTACTGTTATGTGGTACATAAGCAGGGCGGTACCCATTTTACTCCCTCTGCAGACTAGCCATGGCTTTGTGGAACACCGTCTTGAGCTACCAAGTGCATCTACAGTCTCAATTCCTGCCAGGAAAAGGAAATACACTGGCAGACGAATTAAGCAGAAATCTCATGGACCCACACAAGTGGAAACTGGAACCACAGACTTTCAAAATGTTGATCAACAAATGGGGGAGCCCAGATATATACATGTTTGCCTCCCCCCAGAACTACCAATTGGACAAATTCTGTACAAGGACTACTCACAAGCTTGGAAAGTGGGTGCTGTGTCCTTCAGCTGGAAAAATCTGTCAGTTTATGCCATTCCTCCTCTGCCTCTCCTCTCCAAAGTACTGCTAAAGATCAAACAGGACAAACCAAGGATGATATTGATTGCACCAGATTGGCCACGCCAGCACTGGTACCCCCTCTTGTGCAGTGTGTCACAGCTGGCCCCATGGCACCTGCCTCAGACCCCTACCCTGCTGTCTCAGCAGGAGAGCCAGATTCTGCACCCCCAGCTTCAAACCCTGAACCTGGCAGCCTGGCTAATTGCCTAATCTCTCCTTTACCATCCCTCAGTAAACAAGTGTTGGATGTCATTTTGGAGGCAAGGAGGCCTAGTACTAGAAAATCTTATGCTGAAAAATGGAAAAGATTCTGTGCCTTGAACCAAACTCAAGGGATGGCCACAGCAGCGCCCAATTTATCTCAGATTCTTCAATACTTAACTGAGATGCTTCACAAGGGCTTTTCCTTTTCCTCCATCAAAATTCACGCCTCAGCCATTTCAGCTCATTACAACACAGAACTGCCCCTCTTTTCTCATCCTCTGCTCAAGCAGTTCCTCAAAGGGGCCAAAAACTTAAAACCACCCAGGAGAGTCCCAACTCCAGCCTGGGACCTTAACGTTGTATTGGAAAAACTCATTCTTCCTCCTTTTGAGCCAGCTGCAACTGCAGAGTTAAAATTCCTTTCTTGGAAAACAGCTTCCCTTTTAGCAATCACTTCAGCAAGAAGG
Organism: Protopterus annectens; assembly: GCF_019279795.1. Taxonomy (NCBI): domain Eukaryota; kingdom Metazoa; phylum Chordata; order Ceratodontiformes; family Protopteridae; genus Protopterus; species Protopterus annectens. The sequence continues at coordinate 729,238,287 of NC_056737.1, read as the reverse complement.
GTATCTGAATTACAGGCCTTTGGCAGTGGAGCCTTTAATCATCTTTCATGCAGACAGGGTATCCATCATGACCAATCCCTCTTTCATGCCCAAGGTAGTATCTGGTGTGGCTCTTAATCAGTCCATTTGCCAACCTTCTTTTCTAATTCACAGAACAAAGGGGAACGGATGCTGCACTCCTTAGATGTGCACAGGCAACTTAGATTTTACTTGGACAGGACTAAATCTCAAAGGAAATCTGAACTGCTGGTGGCATTTGCTGCAGGGGCAGAGGGGAAGGCTATTTCAAAGTTCTGAGGAAGCTTTGTATCTAACAGAGAGAGCGCGCTCAACTTTCATTTTCTGTTTGGTCGTTTGGGGCCGTTACTGGCTTGTGCATTGGTGGAATAAAGAAGATTTTGAACATTTACTTCCGTTCCTGCATCCTTTTGCTGTGGTGTTGTGTTCTATTTCAAAGTAAACCATTTCTAAATGGATAGGCCATTGCATTCATTTCTGCTATAAGCACCATGGAAAACCTATCCCACAGGGATAAGACCACATTCAACCAGGGCTTCATCTACTTCTACAGCCTTTCTCAGAGGTGTCCCTACCAGGGACATCCTAGAAGCTGCTACCTAGTGTTCTGTACATCCCTTCACCAAGCATTAGCACTTGCCATTTTTTTCTAACTCCAGAGCTGGCTTTGCCACTGCAGTCTTGCAGGGCCTTATAGCTGGTCCTAATGCTATCTAATTACCTCCTCCCATCCTTAGCTTTGGGAATCTACCCAAATGTGATGACTTCATCAGTGAAACATGAAGAACATAGTACAGTTGTGTACACTTACCATAAATGTAGATGTTTGATTGTATTCACTATTGCAGTCCTGGTTACCCTCCCTCCAGGCCCCTGACTTCTATTGACTATACCTCTTTTCTTGTTTACTATGCTTAAGCTTTTTGGTGAATTTGCTTTTTTGTTGGAGGTGTAACATTGTATATAATTGCTTCCCATTATGGGGGCACCTGACATCTGAGGCAAGATAAACCGATGTAATGGTGTGGCTGCATGCTTTATACCCCTGACTACCTGACGTCATGGAAGATGAGACAGCAACCAACACAGGACCCAAGACTTTGATAATCAGGCCGACTGAGGTCTACCTGCAAGCAGATAACCTCAAATGTGATGACTGCAACAGTGAATACACCCGAACATCTACATTTATGGTAAGTGTACACAACTGTACTTTTAGAGTTTCCTACAGTGTCTATCGTAGTGGTGGTTGTTGAGGTGATGTAGAAAGATCCATTCATACCAGGATAAGATCTGGGGGTAAAAAGCATTAATTTAGCTTTTTTTTGAGGGTTTAGGATTAATTGGTTAGCAGTTAGCCATGACTATAGAGGTGAGAGTCTTCAGTCATACACTGGAGTGCATCTGCGTATTGTACAGTGGAAGCGAGTTTGCTGGCTGTTGGTAGAGTTCTAGTGAAAATATTAAACAGTACTGGTCCTAGCATTGTGGCAACTGAGAGGAAGGGTAAGAGTTTTTTGTTCCATTTTACAGCCTGTTTTCTGTCAGATAGATGACTGGAGAATAAGATAAGTGATGAGTAGGATCGAGAGACAAGTTTGGTAAGCAGCAGTTGGTGGAATAATGTGCCAAAAACATTTGACATGTCTAGGAAGAGGGGAAGATATGAGGTTCCCATTATTCTTATTGATATTAATGGTTTCAGAAAAACTAATGTAGTTGTAGTGCTGTGTTGAGGCTGAAATCCAAGTTGTGTGAACAAGAGTGGGTTGTTTTGAGGTTTGATAGGAGTTGAGATTGTATATATTTTTCTAATATTTTGGGCAAGGGGATTGACACTGGGTATGCAAGTGCATCAGAGGCTCTCTTGAGGTATTCAGGTGGTAAATTGTCTGCAGCTGGTGCAGTGGTTTTTAGGTTTTGGAGGTATTTTTTGTTGAGGTTAGAATTGCCTGGAATGAGAAAAGAGGACTGTTTTGCAAGAGGATGGAAGAAAGGAAAGGGATTATGATGGATTAGATTCTGGTAGACAGCTTAAGTAAAATGAATGTTAAATTGGTTTTCTTATGGGGTCATTGTTTGTAGTTGGAGTTGGGGTGGTAGATTGACCCATGGTAGTGATCTCATACTGGTCCAGAATAGTTTGGGGTTCTGATGATGATTATTTAGTAGTGAGTGAAGTAGGTGTATTTGTCTTGACATTTTGCTTAGAGATTTCTAAGTTGTCTGAAAATTTGCCAGATTTGTTGTGTTCTCTCACTATTTCACACTTTCCTTGCTTTGTCCCCGTTGAGCATTAGTTGTCTAGTTTCTTTGAGGAGCCATGAGGTTGGCTCACTTTTGTTTTTTTTTTTTTTACTCTTACGGGTGCTGATTCATTGTGTGTGTTAAGGATTATATTATTGAAGCAGTTCTACGAAAGATAGCCAAAGGAGAAACAAGAATACTCCACAAAAAAAGTTTTAATAAATGAATACAAAAAATACAACGTGAAGTGCTTTTCGTCCAGCCAAGTGACAAAAGTGCATTCCCAAACAGTCATTTAAATAGTATACACATTCCCTCCCATAAGATTGTCATAATCCACCAATGAATTGTACCCATATACAAATGGATTCCTAAAAGGAACACAGTTTCCTACTTAAAATAAACTTTTAGAAATATATAATACCAATAAGCAATATTCACTAAAACCAATCCTATTAAAATTGCAAAATATATGACTAATTATAATAAAATGAGACATAGTAACACTAAAAATATGTAAATATAAATGACATTCACCATGAATAGTTCGTACACTCAGTTAAAAATGTCAGTAACTATTATAAATTTTGCACTAATAAACACAATTACCTTGCGAGACTTTTCAACTTAAAGATGCATGTAATTGATATAATTTCGTTCAAACCTGGTTGTCTGCAGGAATCTAACCGTAACTGCCATAAAACATTTTGCTTTTCTAACAATAGTGAAAAGGGGCCCCCTATAACATCAGATACAATCTGCTCAATGACTCTAAAGTGGGATACATGTGATGGATAACTAATACAATGTCTTGACAACACATTTTCTGTTTTACCCCTACTAATACTGTAGGTGTGTTTGTACACCCTTTCCTTCAGTTTCCTGTCTGTTTTACTGACATAGAATGCTGGACATACTTGACACTGGGCTAAATAGATCACAGATTTCGAATTGCAATTATATCTCCCATTAGTTCTATACACCCTGTCATGGATGGTAAAAGAGTGACCTGAAGACATGTATTTACAAAAACTGCAAGATTCACACTTGTACATGCCTGGTGTTCTCTTAACAGTATGTCTGTGCGTTTCCAATAGTATTTTCATGTTCCTACCTCTTTTAAAAATCATAATAGGGCGTTCACCTATTTTATTCACTACTTCACTTTGTCAGTAGTAAGTTCCAATTATTTGATAAAATGTCTGATGATATAAGCGTCTAAACTTAATGATATGATAAAACTGACAGTAAAACCTGTGTTCTGAATTCTCCCAGCTTGTCCTCCCCCTAAGGGACTAATATCCATCATCATTAACACTACCTAATGGGGGTATAAATAGAGCTGGTTACTTGTTCCGTACCTAAAATAGGCCTATAAGTACCAGATTTCCTTTTATGTTGTACTTCAATAGTTAATTTCATAATTATAGATTAGGGGTACCCCCATGTAAAAACATCTGTTTTAAAGTCTCGCATTCTTCAAGGAATGCCTTTTCTTCAGTGACCATTTTTGCCGCTTGCACCAACTAATCCTTAACTGATCGTTTTTGATGAGGTGGGTGCAAGCTTGTAAAGTGTAATGTTGAGTTTGAATTTTTTTATGGTATATTCTTGCAGAGTATTGCCTCCTCTAATTTTAACCTTCCTAAGGTCCACATCTAAGTCGTCTTCTTTCGGCTTTTCCCAGTTAGGGGTCGCCACAGCGGATCACCTGTCCGCTCATGATTGGCAGTAGAGTTTTACGGTGTCGAGTTGCCAGCCCAGCGCCCAACCTCCCACGGAAGGCACACACACACACTCGCACCTAGGGCCAATTTAGAGTGTCCAGTCCTCCTACAGCATGTCTTTGGGATGCGGGAGAAAACCGGAGCACCCAGAGGAAACCCTCGCAATCACAGGGAGGACATGCAGACTCCACACAGAAGGCACCCCAGCCGAGGATTGAACCAGAGAACCTCTTGCTGTGAGGCAACAACACTAACCGCTGCACCACCGTGGCCGCCCTAAGGTCCACATCTAAGTATGCAATCCTTTCTTCGTGGAAGTTACTTGTGAACTTAAAAAAAAAATAGTAGTACTGTTCACATAACTCTTTTGGTTAGCAGCTTCCATGTTTCCTTTAACTATGATAAAAAAATATCAAGGAATCTAGTGTAAAAACATATTAAAGACGAGACTTCAATGTAGCTAAAAATATATTGATGTTCCCAATAGGCCATCACCAAGTTAGCGAAACTCGCTCCACAAAGTGAGCTCATTACTATGCATACTTTTTGAATGTAGATTTCACTGTCAAACATAACATAATTGTTTGATAAAGTTTGTCTAACGTCTTCAATTAGTCTAACTTCAGAATTCAGTGCTCCATGCCATCTCAATCTGTCTACAACCCATTCAATGCCTGTTTCCTGTGGGATTGAAAAATGCAAGTCTATGACGTCTCTTGTGAGGAAATTAACATCCTCCCCATACTCCAGAGCATTAATAGCAGGAAGAAATGCCCACTAGTCCTTAAAAATCTGTTTTTCCTTTTCCACATACTTCTTTAAAATTGAGTCTACCAGTTTTGCACTAGCATTTGTGATAGAGGATCTGGCATCTACCAATGCCCTAATGGGGAGGTGGTCACAAATACTTATGTATTTTAGGGATGGCAAATAAAGAAGGTACTCTCGGGGGAAAGTGTTGACAAATAGTTAAATGTATGCACATCCACCATCCACTATTCCATTAATAAAAAGATCAATCAGAAAAGGAAGGTTCAAAAATTATAACAAGCAATCAAAAATAGGATATGCACAAGTGAACCACAACAAGAGACATTGAAAAAAAATCCAATCAACCAAGGATGACATAGGTACTGTAAACTTTAAAACCTCTCTAATTATGAATTATCTAGAGAAGAATGTTGTGTGTACTAAGCAAAAGCTGGATTTTTGCTCCGGCTCAAAGAGCAGCTAAATTAGTTGCTGTAAATGAACTAAGAGACTGTTAGAAAGCTTCATTTTGATATAATGTTTAACAAACGCAATGAATTTTATAAGCCTAGTTGCTTTAACCCACCATCATGTAAGGAGTTAGAAATGTTTTTAAACGTATGTGAAGCACAAATAGTTGAAACACTGGACAATAGAGCTTGGATATAAGTATTACAACTTGACTAAAAATGAGAAAGAATGTTTTGAGAAATTATATAAAAATGAAGAAGTACTGATATTTAAGGCTGATAAAGGGGGATCTTTGGTAGTACTAGATAGGGGATAATATCAGTATAAAATGAGAGGGCTGTTAAAAGACAAAAAACTTCTATAAAAAAGTGACATTTTCAGATGTAAAAAAGGGATATTCTCTTATAGATTCTTGTATAGAAGAATGGTTCTGTACTGCAGAATAGATACAAAAACAAGAAAGAATCTAATACTAACCCAAAAGTAAGTAGGATCTTTGGTATACCAAAGATCCACAAAAACTTAGAAGACCCCCCAAGGCCTGTTGTTGCAAGTGCTAAAAGTAAGACTGAAGGGCTATCTGTTTTTGTGGACAAAATGTTACAAAAAGTGGTACCTAAACACACTACATATACAAGAGACAGCTTTGACTTTGAGTAAAATTGAGACTGTAGTTGTGAATGAAACTGATGTGTTGGTTACATTGGATATTAATTCCCTCTATACTATGATTCCTAACATGGTATGGAAACAATCAGAATTGAACTTTTAAAATCTAGAATGTTCTCTTCTGATATGGTAGGATTGCTTATGGAAATTATTGATCTTGTATTAAGTTACAATTATTTGGAGTTATATGAACAAATTGTATGTTCAGACCAACAGAATGGCTATGGGAGCAGCTTTAGCTTCCAGTTATGCCAATGTATTTATGCAAGGTTGGGAGACAGCTAACATCTTCAATAGTGAATATAATGAATATATATTAAAGATGGTTTGCTTTATTGATGTCTTTTTAATTTGGAGAGGGCCTATTGATATCTTGAATGATTTCCTGAATATATTAATAATGTATGTTCATATCTTAAATTTACTCATAATTATGATATGCATGGAATAAACTATTTAGATCTTACTATTTTTAAGGAAGACAATAGGTTGATATCTAAGATTTGTAAGAAAGATTTTCAGAACGACATGTACTTGCATTATTCTAGTATCCATCCCAAGAAAATAAAATCTAACAATAAGGGCCAGTTAAAAAGGATAAGCAATCTTACTAAAGATGATAATGTTTTCGTACAAGAAGCTTAAATTTTCTGTAAAAGAATGCAATGTAGAGGGTATCCTTACAAGGATATGAATATGTTGTTAAAGAAATAGATGAAAGAAAAGTATATAAATGTGATAATACAAAAAGAAGAGAATATATGCATGCCAGCACTAGCAGTGCAAAATAGTGTTGATTCTAAAACTATAAAAAGTATTTAGTAGAAATTGGGTTTTTTTCAAAGCTAATAATGAAATTATCAAAAAGATAGGTACAGGGCCCAGGTTTGTACAAAAGAGAGCTAAGAATTATAAAGATTTTTTTCAGAGTAAATTAAATAGAAAAATACAAGTTGAAGGTAAAAAAGGAATGAATAGGTATTTCAACTGAAATGTGCAATTATTTGTATACTGACTCTATTGAAATTGAAGTGGGAAACTATGTAGTCAGAATATGAGGAAGCTTTTCATGTAAGAGTAAAAATATAGTTTATTTATTTAATGTGCAGAGATTGTCATGCTTTTTATGTGGAAATAACTACCAGGGAGCTCTACGGAAGAATTTATAAGCTTAAGTATGCTATTGCCAATGGAGATGAAAAGAATGCTGTGTAAACACTGCAAAGAAAGTAAATGCAAAGTTAACTTTAAATGTTTAGTATTAAAAGCATTGAATAACACCAAGAATATTATTAACATAGAGGAAGAATTGGGATGGTTACAGTGTTTTTGGCAAGTTAAACTAAATCCATGTTTTTTCCCTGGTCTCAATAATGAGGAATTTATGTACTTAAAAAGAAAAGGGTTAAAACAGTGACTTTCTTAGCATTTTTGTAGAAGTTTTATTTCTCTTTAAATTTAGCCTATTTTATCATATGCTTTTTCTTTAATTTCGCCTATTTTCTCATGTGACTAGACTTCTTAACTTATATTGAATGTTGTTGGGTGATGTATCCACGAATGGGTATTTAATGTATGTAATGAACAATGAATTTTAGTCTGAAGAAGTCTCTGAGAGTGAAGAGAGACGAAAGCGCTAGCTGAAGTCATTGTCTTGTTAATAAAGTGCTGATAATCCTACAGATACTGCAATTTATTTTTTATTCTATCATTCAGAAAAGATTTGATATGTTTATATGCTGTGTTCAATTCATTTAAACTCGCTTTGGCATACATATCACCCTCCACAATGGTTTTCATCCTCCTATTATAATCATCCATAAGGACCAATCCACCCCCCTTATCAGGCTTTAATACCCGAACAGGTAAAGATCGTAAGTCACACAAAGCTTCTACTTCACTTTTTGACATGTTAGCATTCTCACCATTGTCACCATGGTTAAGGAAAGCCCTAAAATCAAGTTCACACATATGTTCAAACAAAGTTAATAAAGGATGCATTGGGGGTTATACGTACTTAAAGCTCTCAAGTTGTTATGCTTCAAATTGATTGTTACCAAACATGACAGCCAAGTTTAACTTTCGCGTGTACAATTTTATGTCAATTGTAGTCCTAGGAAGGTCAGTCTGCTTTGTAGGAACAAAGGTTAGTCTATTAGAAAAAAGTTCAATCAAGTCTGGATCCATTTCATAGCTAGAGAAGTTATACATTTTAAAGTCACCATCATGGTCAACCAATATTTTACATTGTCTATCATTTTTTAGTACAAGCCAGTACGGCCACAGAACAGTTGTTTACCTTTTCTTTTTGCTGATGTAATTGTTGGTCCCTCTCATGTTGTATACTCTATTCTGTCCTCTTGTATTGGAAAACCCTGAAGGTCTTGATGCTGCTGATGGTTACCATCTTTGTTCGTTCTCCAAATATTATTCCACGTTATGGAGTAGTATTCTAACTGCTTATTCCTGTAGTTCGTCTCTGCCCAAATTACTCTGGCCTAAACCCGGTGACGTCACATCCTCATTCTTCATCTCAGAGTTCATGTTCTGATTTTCTGGGTGGGTAGGCATTCGGCTAATAAAATTCCTATTCTGTGAAGGGGGGGGCGGTTTAGGGTACGCTGCACCATTTTTATAGTCATTCAAGTCCCTTGTTAGTTTCTTGATTTTAGTGTCAGTACATCTAGAGATTTGTTGACTAATGGTGTTGAAGATTCTCTTATAATCGTACTGGTAACGCAAAAAGTCACAATCCACTTTAATTTCATTGTCCATTTCCGTAATCTCAACTCCCAGACTATCAATAGTTGTCTGGTAGTGTTGGGACATCAAATTAATTCATCTCTCAGAACAAGAAAAGGAGCAAAGTGGAAGGGGCAGTCACCAAGCTTAGGGAGCCTATATCGAAGAAGATAAGAGACCCTGTAAAAGTATTAGAAATATTTCAGAAATTTTATGAAAATTTGTATAAAGCAGAGAAATATGGAAATCAAGAAAAGGTACAAATGTAAATGTTTGAAATAATTAAATATGCCAGAGCTAGAGGTAGTTGAGGCTCAATTACTAACAGTGAGGATAAGAAGGGATGAGATAAAAGTGGCTATGTATAACCAATCTACAGGAAAGTCCCCCAGGAATAGATGGTATTCCTGTGGAGGGAAAAACTGATAAAGATCTGGAAGGTTTTGTTTAACAGTATTTTAAGAGGTGGAGGAGGAGTAGAAGTACCAGCATCCTGGAAGACCGTGGTGGTAACGGTAATACCTAAAGAGGTAAAAATCCATCGGATCCAGCTTCATACAGGCCAATTTTAATACTAAACCAGGATGACAAAGTGTTTGTCTAAAAGAATGGCAAAAGTGATACCAAAACTGATAGATATGGATCAGTGTGGTTTTGTGGAGGGGAGGTAAACATCTGACAATATTAAAAGAGCATTGATGATCCAGAGAGAAGTAGAATGTAAGAAAGTACCACTTTTATTGGTGAGTCTTGATGCAGAGAAAGCATTTGACAGAGTAAACTGTGACTTCATGAGCAGGGCAATGGAAGCATTTGCTTTCCCTGATACAATAATAAGGTTGATTAGAAGAATATATAGGGGATCGGATGCGTGAATTAAAGTGGGTGGGGTCCTCTCCGATAATTTCTACTTGAGTAGAGGAACCAGGCAGGGATGACCGCTTTCCCTTTTGTTTACATTATATTTTGAACCATTGGCAAAGAAAATAAGGGACTCAGAAATTCAAGGATATAATTGGTATTGTAGTCAGGAAAAGCTGGCTGTTTTTGCAGCTGATATTATTTTATACATGACCAAACTAGAAAGGGGTGTAATAGTGTTGTGGAACATTTTAAGACCATTTAAAATCTTCTCTGGATACAAAATGAATGAAGCTAAAACAAAGGCAATAGCGGTAAATTATGTACCCACACACAAATTGGTCCAACAATATCCATATTTATGGGGACATGGTGTTTAGGACTATGGATTAGAAATGACTCTGTGGTGGCAGCTAAGGATATGTGGGAAGAGACTACACAGAAGATAATACAAAAGTTGAGAAACTGGAAGATGTTATGTAGTCCAATCTCACCTGCATTCTTACCCGTGGGTTCAGAGCCGAACCTCTGCTCCGACTCAGCCATACTCTAGCTCAGTCTTTCAATTGTCTGGGCTAAGAAGGTATCCCATGCTGCACTGCTCCCTTTTCCCAGATCTCGTTTGCCGCTCATATATCTCGGACGTGGTCTCGCTCTTGGCTGTGGCTAAGTATCACTTTTCATAGGTTGGTACTAGGCTATCAGCCCTAGGGCCTATACAAGCCTAGCCATAACAATTCCCTGGCGATTTCTTCCTACATTATTTACTTTCCTGGACCCCTGTCTAGCAGGGCGACTGACGTGATCCCTGGGGTGAATTTCCTTTCTCCCATCCAATCGTCAAGGTTCCTCTTGAAGAGGTCCAAAGAGGCACTCTGCTTGACATGTATGGGCAATCTATTCCAGAGTCTGGGGAGTCTCTGGGTCAGGAACTATCCCTCCAGCATGTTTTGTTTATTGTGATGACAAGGTTTAGATCCCTGGAGCTTGTAGCTCTGAGGGATTGGGATTTCTTTAAATGTAGCATGTCCAACAGCTCTGGGTTTGACATGGCCTTGTATGTTAAGCAGAGATTGCCTCTAAGTAGACGATATGCAACAGAGTATAGCTGGAGTTTTTTAAGGCGGTCAGTGTAGGGCATCTGCTTTAGGCCTGTGATTCTTTTAGTGAGGTATTTCTGAGGCCTTTCCAGTTGTTGCAGATGTCTTGAGAGGTACATACCAAATGGGGCGTTGTATTCTACAATAGGTCTAATGAGGGATGAGTACAGTGGGACAATGACCTCCTTTTTTCTGGATGAAAAGCCCTTTGTGATGCGGTGTGCCACATAGAAGAATTTCCTGACTGTTGTGGTGATGTGGTTATCGAAGGTGAGACCACTGTCCACCTGTGTCCCTAAGTCTCTTATTGCACTTTCTGTGTTTAGTGTACTGCCACCTATATGGTAATTCATGGATACATGTTTTTTCCCAAAGGGGATAACAATACATTTCTTGGCATTGAGCTTGAGCCCATGGCTCTGGCACCAAGCATCTGTTTCTGTAAGGCCCTTTTGTAGAGTATCCACATCATTTGGGGATTCAGTAATGGCTCCCAGTTTGCAGTCATCTGCAAACTTTGTTAGCCAGAGTCCCTTAGTGTTGACCTGTACTTCAGAGAAGTAGATGCCAAACAAGAGCGGCCCCAGGACTGAACCCTGAGGTATTCCACTTGTCTGGAGCTAGATTTGGAGTCGGCTACTTTTACAGTGTGGGTTCTATCAGTAAGCCATTTAGCAACCCATTGGGTGACATAGGGATTAATGCCCAACTTAGTAAGTTTATCTATGATTCCAGAGTGGGGGATGGTGTCTCCTTTTGTCTTTATTGACAGTTTTTTGCTTCAAAAATAAAAAGCTATTTTCATAGTTGTGTGTTGTGTGTGTATACTGATCTAACCCTTGGTAAAAAAATTATTTTCTAGTATTATTGTCTTTTGTGGTGTCCCCCTAACTGTTTCCCCTATGGGCTAGGCCCATTTCAGTTAGAGGACCTAGTCCGCCCTTCTTCTTTTTCTTGTTAGTTTAGTAGGTACCTATCCTTCAGGCTAGGACTGTTTAAATTAGAGGACCTAGTCTTTCCTTGTGTTTCCTGTTGAGACTGATTAAGTTAGAGGTCTTGTGTATTTGTCTGTTGTGGTTTTGCTTAGTTCCCGCGCTTTATATATATTAATGGTTGTTTTTTCTTTCACCATGTCTAAGGATACGAAAGAGCATAAGCCCTCGGGCTTTAAGAAGTGTACTAAATGTGGTTATAAGATGTCTATCACTGATGGACACTGTGTTTATTGTCTGGGGGCTATTCACCTCCAGGAATCTTGTACTTTTTGCCATGCATTTAGCCCACGTGTTCTTCAGGAGAGGAAGAACAAACTAATTTTGAAAGGACTTTTGAAACCCTCCTTTGAGGAGGATTTGGGAAGAGCTTCTAACTTTAAGTCCTCTCCCTCTAAGGCTAAAACTTTTATGGCAAAAAAGCGTTCTCCGGCTCCATCTGTATCCTCGGAGCGCCCGGAGAAAGTAGTGAAATCTTCTGTGGCATCCTCTGCTCCACTGTCCTCGGAGCCGCAGGAAGTTAGTATATTGACCAAATCTGCTTCGGCTCCAAGTCCCTCGGAGCCGATTACAGAGGTGCTAGTTCGGAGCCAGTCTCCAAATTTTAGGCCGGTCTCTCCTCCTCGTAGGTCTCCTTCGGAGAGGAGGTCTAGATCTCCTTCCTTATCTTCTAGGTCCTCCAGGAATCTTTCAGATGTGGATTTAGAGTGGTGCAGAGTCTTCTCCAGTCGCTGGTTCTGGCAAAATTGTTTTCGGCTCCAGCCCTGTTGGCTCCGGAGCCTGTCACCCAACCAACGTCAATACTTCCGATCAAATCTCAGCTTTCGAAGCTGGAGTGGTCGGCGCTGTCAGATGTCCCTAGGTCGGCTCCAATGGCCCATCTTGGCTTATCAGCTCCGGCTTCAGCTCCGACCCCGTTGGCTCCTTCCACAGGGTCCAGGACTCATGGTTCCTCTGTCTGACCCGAGGGGGAGGCCTCGGGTCGCTTTTCGGCTCCTAGCCTCACTCTCAGTGCTTCGGCTCGGGGAAGCCTGACCCCTGCGTCGGCTTCAGACTTTGTCCCTTCTGCTCCGAGGTCTTCCACGGCTGGTCGATCTTCGGAGCTGGGTGGACCAGCTTACGAGGCCATGCGGAGCGCATTGGCCAGGTCCTCAGCGACATCATTCGGTGCTGACACACTGTCCCCTCCAGCTCTGGTGCAGGTCTCTGATCGCCCTCTATCTTTCGACAGCGGAGACCCAAGGCTTCAGGATACCCCCATGAGTGGCCCCCTTATTTCTGAGAGCCCCTCAGTGTTTTTGCCTGAGTAGCCACCCAGAACGTGCAAGAGGAAGCACATTGACTCCCAAGATGAGTCCCTCACGTCAGACACTGATCTCGAGGAATCGGAGGGGTCCCCCAAGTCATCCTCTGAGGATGTCTCTTTTTCTGACATCCTGGAAATTTTGAAGCAGAGGGGTGACTGGCCCTCCAAAGCTCCCTCTGAGGAGGAGTCTGTGTTCCTGAAGGCCTTTGGGGCTCAGCCCTCCGCCTCCTGGGTGTCTCCACCCTTTGAGTTTTTAGATCTGGTTTGTCGAAGGGTGTGGGAAACCCCTGACTCTGTGGAACCAGTCCCCAGGAGACCCAACAAATTCTTGTCTGCCCCCTTTGACAAAGTTTCTATCCAAGGAAGTTCCTGTAGATGCCATGGTGGTGGAGGAACCAAGAATGAACTGGCTGAGACTTTGTCTACCGTCCATCCTCCTAACAAAGGAGTCTAGGACCATTGAACCGGCACGGGAAGCATATGTTTTCTTCAGCGGCCTTTACACTGCGGTCACTGAATTACTTATCTCATTTTACACGGCTCCAAAGAAATCTCCTGAGAGAGCTTGGAGATACTCTACAGGGTAACGTTTCTGATGCGGTGGCTCAGAAGGTCAACGCTCAGATGTCTGCCCTCAACTCTATTGCTAACTCCTCCATGAGGCTGATCTCTTATGCAGCCGAAGGAGCGGGTAGGGCAGCGAGTTCGGGAGTTGCTCTTAGGAGACACTCCTGGATGCACCTCTGTAATTTTGCGGAGGCCTTCAAGTCTACGTTCACCAGTGCCCCATTTGATGGTTCCTCCTTATTTGGAACCAAGGTGAAGACACTCTCACTAGGTGCGAGCAAGAGGGAAAAACTCTATCTGCTGTGGGAGTCCGCTTTTCCCTACCCTCTAGGCCTTATCCCAAGACCTAGAGGGGTGGGAAGATGTGGTTCAAAAAATCAGAGATTTTTTCATGACGCACACGGTGAGTCCCCCTCCAGATGCAGGGGAGGGGGGTGGTAATTCTAGTAGATGCCGCCCTAGGGGCAGAGGAGGCCCGCGTAACCAGGGAGACCCCGATTCCTTTTGTGGTTCTCCCTATCAGCGCTCCTGATGGGAGGCCCGACTGTGCATTTCCGGAGCCAGTCGGGGATCAGATTTCACTATACCCAGAGGCCTGGCAAAGTACAACTCAGGACCAATGGGTATTAAAAATAATTTCCGGAGGATATCGCATTCCCTTCTCTTCAGCTCCCCCTCCAATCAAAAAAATCCCAGATGTTCCACCCAATTAAAGGGATTCCGCAGCTTCAGAGGTTTTAAAGCTGCTAGAAAAAGGAGCCATCCAGCCCTGTCCCCTCAGACCAGATCGGATTAGGGACTAGATTCTTTTTGGTGCCGAAAAGAACAGGGGACCTGAGACCCATTTTGGATCTCAGCAGATTGAACACCCATGTAAAGAAGTCCAAGTTCCGAATGGTCACGTTGCAATCTTTTCTCCCATTGTTGGGAAAAGAAGTGTGGATGTGCGCCATCGACCTCAAGGATGCTTACTACCATATATAGATGGACAGGGCATCCAGAAGTCATTTACGCTTCCAGCTGGGAGCCAGTCATTTTTAATTTCACGCCTTGCCCTTTGGTCTCACCACAGCCCCGGGGTGTTCACCAAATGCATGGCAGTAGGAACGGCTCACTTGAGACATCAGGGAGTCCAAGTGTTTCCGTACCTGGACGACTGGCTCCTTTCTGCCACCACCAGGCATCTACTCCTACAAACCAGAGATGCCACGATCAAACTGTGTCAACAGTTAGGCATAACTCTAAATTGGGAAAAGTCTGCCTTGTTGCCCTTGCAGCGTGTCACCTTTATAGGCACCGAGTTAGACAGCATGCTCATGAGGGCGTTCTTACCAAGAGAAAGGATTCAAAGTTTACAACAGCAAGTGTACGCGTTACTCCCTTTGAGAAGAGTGAAGGCAAGATTGATGCTCAAATTGTTGGGCACGATGGCTGCTACAGTTATGCTGGTTCCTTTGGTGAGGCTACACATGAGGCTCCTTCAATGGCTACTGTTCGCCCAGTGGTCTCTGCAACATCTTCCTCTTTCTCATCTCGTAATAATCACAGACAGGTGCAAGCAGGATCTACACTGGTGGCTTCACACCAGCAACCTCGACGCGGGAAAACCCTTTGTTCCATCTCCTCCCGTTGCCACAGTGACTACAGACGCCTCCCTGATAGGGTGGGGGGACATTATCTAGGCAGGATAGTCCAAGGCACGTGGCAGGAACACGAGATGCATCTGCATATCAATGTCCTGGAGATGAGAGCAGTGCTACTAGCGTTGCAAGCACTTCAGAGCTTTCTTCCTCTCGGGACAATTGAGATCCACACAGACAATATGTCGGTGGTATGGTATCTAAACAAACAGGGAGGAACCAAGTCGTATCCCCTTTGCAGAGAGGCCATGCGAGTGGGGCAGTGGCTTCCCAACGTTTTCTTGTAGCAACGCACATTCCAGGGAAGTCCAGTATGATTGCCGACAGGTTGAGCAGAGCGATTCTGATGCCTCACGAGTGGTCCCTGAACAGTCAGGTTGCGGAGCAGATTTTCCGCAGGTGGGGTCAGCCTTGCTGCGACCTATTTGCCAGCCCCCTTAATACCAACTGCAGCAGCTACTTCACCCTTATCCCCCCTCAGGGGGAGTCACCCAGGGACGCTCTAGTTCACGATTGGCCCTCCGGTCTACTGTATGCCTTCCCTCCTGTTCCTCTGCTGACAAAGGTTATTCAGAAAGCGCAATCTTTGGGAAGCAAAATGATTTTGATTGCTCCACACTGGCCTTGTCCAATTTGGTTCCCCTTCCTCCATCCTTACATAGTGGACGCCCCCTGGATTCTGGACCCTCAACCAGATTTGCTGACTCATATGTCAGGGCAGCTCCATCCCTCTCTTCAGACCCTCAGGCTGACAGCCTGGCTCCTCTACTTCCATCATTAGTCAGGCTTCATCATTTTTCACCGGAAGTTGTTCATATTCTGTCTTCTTCCCATAAGCCTTCCACCAGAAAAATATTTTCCAGCAAATGGAAGAGATTTTCCATCTGGGCACATGCAAGACAAATTGATCCTTATACAGCTCCAATTTCGTCAGTCCTGGAATTCCTCTCTCTGCTTTTCAACCAAAGATCAGCGGCCGCAACTATTAAAGTCCAGTTGGTGACTATTTCCACTTTTCATGTCGCTGATGAGCCTAGTCTCATGGCACACAGACTTTGTAAGGTATTCCTGAAGGGCACTATGCTGCTTCATCCTCCAGTTTTTGAACCAGTTATGCCTTGGGACTTAAATTTTGTCCTACAATATCTGACTTCACCCCCCTTTGAGCCTGCAGCCACTTGTGATTTTAAATATTTGACTTGAAAGATGATCTGTTTAGTGGCCATCACTTCAGCCAGACATGTCTCGGAGCTTCAAGCTTCATCAGTTAGACCACCTTACTTGATTTTTCATAAGGACAGGGTTTCTCTCGGACCTAACCCTTCCTTCCTACCGAAAGTGGCTTCCGTCAGTAATCTAAACCAATCCATTGAACTACCTGTATTCTTTCCAGAGTTCTCGAACAAGCAGAATTTAGATTTCATCAGCTGGATGTGCACAATTACGATTCTATTTACATGGAACGATGGATCTTAGAAAATCGGATCAGTTTGTCTCGTTTTCAGAAAACAGGATTGGGTCTCCTGTTTCCAAAGTCACTTTGTCCAGATGGATTTCCTGTTGTATTTCATTCATTTATGCTTCAGGTGGCAAGGATTTACCATTCCGAGTGAAGGCTCATTCTACCCGATCTGTGTCTACATCTACAGCTTTTCAGGCCAGGTTGTCTATGAATGATATTTGTGCTGCGGCTACATGGGCATCTCCTCACACCTTCGTTACTCACTACAAGTTGGATTTGGTGGCCAGAGGCAGGTCTTCCTTTGGTTCCACAGTGCTCAGGAGTATTTTCCACTGAGCCTCCCAGGATTCAGGTGCTGGAGACTCTGTCCCACAGGTAAGAATGTAGGCGAGATTGGACTACATAACATCAAGAAGTTATGTACTCACCATAACGTTCGATGTAGGTAGTCCATCTCATCTCACATTCTTTCTTACCCCCCCCTCCTTCCCCCATCCTGGAGGACCTAGGGGTTAGGTATGGTTTCAAATTCCTTTCTGGTTAGTATGTTCTTCCTTCTCTATATGTTGTTGTATGTGGAGGAGTGAATGATTAGCTCGCAGCAAACAAGATCTGGGGAAAGGGAGCAGTGCAGCATGGGATACCTTCTTAGCCCAGCCAATTGAAAGACTTCGAGCTTGAGTATGGCCAAGTCGGAGCTGAGATTCGGCTCCGAACCCACGGGTAAGAATGTGAGGCAAGATGGTCTACACACATCGAACGTTATGGTGAGTATATTTTTTTGTTTTGTTATATGGATATGAATACTAAGATACAAGCCATTAAAACGGTTTGGACTGACTGGGGAGATTTATTTTGTTATGCCAAAGAATCAGAATTGCCTAGACATAGTAAAGCCTTGCTGAGTCTAATTATGGCGGCTGCCAATAAAAAGCAATTACCAGATGTAAATCAAAGTACAAACCAACTTTACTAGAAGTAGTGAATATAGTAACAGAGATACAACAACTGGAATTGGGATCTCTACAAAAGGGAAGGAGCACACTACACAGAAAAAAATAGGAATTGTGGGAACAGTATATGCAGTACAGGAACGAGGTTTGAGAGGCAGAATTTGAATGAGCTATATAATGCTTAACTAACAATGACTGGATGTTTAAGTGATGTATTATATTTACAATTACATTTGTTTCAATGGTGTCTGTGATGTAAACTGTAACTGAAGTGATATTTTGTATGTTTTTCATTTATGTAAATGTAAGATTGCATTTGTCATATGTGTACATTTAATAAAGAAGTTTGGGGGGAAATTAGTGGAGGATAAGTGTGTGGGGGTGGAACTTGGGTTGATTAGGGCTTGGTTGGTGTTTGAAAATGGTCTGGGGTTAGGGTGGATATCCCCATAGCGGGAGAGAGTGGATGAGACATATGGGAAGTTGCACCATTTTTTGGATTTATCTCTATGGTTAACATTTAGTGTATGGAGTTGATGGGACTCTGATGCAGTTATATTTTGAGAGGGTGGTCATAGATAGTGAGGAGAGACTACGTAAGATTTTCTGGTTAAAGAATGTGTGATTGAGGGTTAGTTGCACTGTCATTGGGAAAGTATTGTGGTGGGTGGTAGAGGATAGAGGTAGGATGTGGTAGAGGTAAGAGATTAGTATCAGTGATAGAGCAATGTGGAGAATTAGCATATTGACTAAACTGGGAAGGAAGAGTGATTCTAGGGGGTAGTATAGTGGTTTCAGTAAATAGGTGTGATTATTTGAGTGGTGCTAGAAATGTGCAGTGATTGATAGGTGATCAGGTGATATGAAATTTTCAGCTGAGATGGATTGGCCAATTGTGTATGTTGAAGGGGGGGTTGGTTGTTGTGGGAGGAGTTTGGAGGATGCAACTGATGTGGGGGTGGGTGGTTGAGAATTTGGGGCAGGGAGGGGAGCAGAGTGAACTTGAGCATAGCAATGGTGAATGGAGTAGACCTCACACCCCAAAGCATTATCTCAGACCCCTCAACCCCATTCCATTAACCTGTTCAGTTTCACTCAAATAATATCCTCACTCACAAGAATTTATTGCTGCTGAAGCAATAAAAAAACTATCTGTAAATGGAGAAAGAGGTGTGGAGAATAGCCAGGATAATTGAAAAATGGGAAGGAGAAACTTAACTATAGGAACAAGACCTTGCTAAACTGTTTCATGGAGTACAAGAGGTTGAAACCAGATAGACAGAGGACCTCTAGTGGTATATTAAGAAACAGTTCATGGTAATAGCGTTTGAGGCTATAATATTCAGTAGGATATCAGCAGCTGCTGAAAGAGAGTGAAAAGTGCTGGGCTAGAGAAGATTGAGTCATAGCAATATGACTAATAATTATATAGGCAATTTGCAAGGAAAGTGACTAAAATATTGGGATTTTTACCAAGAAATTGTAGGACATGGTATTAGAGCAGAGCGAAAATACTGCTAGAGGTAGTCTGAGGCTGTAAAGACAGGGATGATTTTATCTACTGCCTTGTAGGGTTCATAGATACATCAATTAGTACTAGGCTAGCTGTCTTTATGGGCCATTTTAAGCCTAGACAATTAACCAATCTGAGAATCAAAACCTGCACCTTGTGTCTGTAAGGTGAACATTTTAACCATTATGCCTAAGCTACTTAAAGAATTTAGGGGCCAACCTCAACTGCATTTACCACTGTGAGTGTAAGATGGAATCTAGCTGCAATATGTTACTGTAACTCTTTGTTGTTGCATTCAGATAGTGGAAAAATCAGTCTTATTAGAAGATTGACACAAGTGGTTATCAAAACTACCCTTTTTTTTTTCCTCATTTCAAGATGCAATTCTTAAAAAAAAAAAATCCAAGTAAAAGTGAAAATATTTCAGTAAGTAAAGTACAGTGACGTGAGCTTTTGTGGACATGAGTTTATGAGCTGTTTAACACTTCGTTTCATTGTACTACTTTTTCTGTGTCCCAAATCACTTTAATCACTCTGAGATTTCTGCAACTCTTTCTCATAATCAATATCAAGGTGCAGGTACTCCACGACTATCGAAGCCATGGGTTGTTAGCGCTTTCACATCTACTCTGGACGCTTCTTCAGACTTTAATAAAACACTTCATCACTTCTGTATTTAAATACATATCAATTAAACAGTTAACCAATGAAAGCCTTTGTATGAATACATAACTATAAAAAGTCAGAAACTTCTAAATAAATAGTCAAACTTATATTGTGAATTAAAAATTCAAAATTCAACATTGACACTAAAATGGATGTAATAGATTATTACTGTTAACTGCTATTTGCCATCTGAAATGTTAACAGTAATAATCTATTACTACATCCATTTTAGTGTCACTGTTGAATTTTGAATTTTTAATTTTCACAATATAAGTTTCTGACTTTTTATTTAGATGTTTCTGACTTTTTATAGTTATGTATTCATACAAAGGCTTTCATTGGTTAACTGTTTAATTGATATGTATTTAAATACAGAAGTGATGAAGTGTTTTACTAAAGTCTGAAGAAGCGTCCAGAGTAGACATGAAAGCGCTAACAACCCATGGAATAAAGTTTTTTTGCTGTTCAAGTATAAAAAAATTTTTATTGATTTTTTGCTTTTTTGGTTGATGGTTGGCTTCGATATTCGTGGAGTACCTGCACCTTGGTATTGACATTTTTCGTTTGGGGACATAGCAGGTACCTTACCCTGAGAGATCTCTATCTATTTATCTTTCTCATAATCTTCCATTCTGATTCTTTAAATTTCTCATTTTTCCTTTCTTCTCTTTCTGTTTTTTTCCACCACTGGATTTTTCCTTCATTAAGTCCCTTCCTCCATCTTCATAGTGTTTCTCTGTCTGCGAACGCCACATTGAACTAACTATATTGCCCCTGTGCCCTTCACTTCTGTAATAATTTTTTGTGTCAATTTCTGTTTCTACTGGTAAGTCTTCTAGGCTGTTGCCTTCTTCCAAGCTCTTTCCTTCAGATGAGGACAGTAGAGCCTTGGAGAGGATTGGTTAAAAGGTATATATACTTCTGCTAGTGTGGCCTTCAGGGCCATCAGTTACCAGACTTGTATGACAAGATATATACTGTCTCTTCTTTCCCAGGTGAGGAAATTTGTTTCTGATATGCCTGACTCTGAGGGTAAAGCCTTAGGCTCTGTCTTTGCACAGTTCCAGTTCTCAGGCTGTCCGTCACTCTATCAAATGCAGTATATGTATCTTATAGGGCTGCTGCCTGTGGCTCTGTGATGAGGTGCTGCTCCCGGCTTTGCCTTCAGGCCTTCAGACCTTCAGACCAAAGGCTGATGTAGTGCTAAACCAGAAGTTAGAAAATAAAAGCTGACTAGCAGGAAAAAAATTCCAAATCCGAGAACGCCAATACTTTATTACAGCAAAGCTTTTGGATATAAATCCTCCTTCAGTGCATAATACAATCTAGAACATTCTTTCTGTTTTTATAAAACTAGATTAAGATCATGTGAGCATGGCCAGCTAATCACAACAGCGCTACTATAATTCAATTAACCATTGTAGCTTAAAGGCATAACAATTCCTTAAAAACACTTTCCTAAAAAATACTTAAAACATGCTGTCAACGTAATACTAGTAAAATATTTTTTACAAAACATATTGCACTTGCATATCCTACAACTTCAAAATGCTTATATATATATATATATATATATATATATATATATATATATATATATATATATATATATATATGTGTATATATATATATATATATATATATATATATATATATATATATATATATATATATTTAAAAGCCTAATGCAGTTGCATTTGTTTGGTTGCTAGAACTGGCTTGATGCTAACCATGTTATTCAACCCTGGTCGTACATCTGCTTGCAGTCTTAAAATCCATGCATATTCTTTATTCCCTAATAGGTTATTAGCATCACCCCTCTTACTTGTACACTGTTTCGATCATCCTAAATTTAAAAGTACAAAATATAAAGCAAGAAAATAAAGAGTGGCACAACTGTTATAATGGATAGAACAGATATGTCAACAATGCAAGCTTTGTTGGATGATGCAAACACTTTTAAGAGAATAAGTTTAATGGATGTTAAATGCATAAGTGAATATAATATGCTTATCTATGATATGTAATTAACTAATAGTATAAGCATAGAGTTGTTTAACTTTTTCACTATTCCTTGTCCAAAACTCTGGTAATTTATTGAATACCCAAGATCCATAAATCTTTGACCCAGCCACCCATGGGACCTATAGTCTCAGAGAGATGCTGGGTAATAGAACCTGTTTCTGTATACTTGCAAGAGTGTTTGTTTCTGCCACAAAATCAGAGTTATATAAGGGATACAAATGATTTCTTGATCCAGCTGAGAGACTTTGATTTACTAAGTCCTGGTATGTATTTATAAATTAAGTTGAGAGTATGTTTTAAGTATTTTTTAAGGAAGCTTTTTAAGGAATTGTTATGCCTTTAAGCTAAAATGGGTAACTGAATTATTGTAGAGATGATGTGATTAGCTGGCCATGCTCACATGATCTTAATCTAGTTTTATAAAAACAGAAAGAATGTTATAGATTGTATGATGCACTGAAGAAGGATTTGTATCCGAAAGCTTTGCTATAATAAAGCATTGGCATTCTTGGATTTGGATTTTTTTTTTCCTGTTTGCCTTGAGGCCTTGACGGATGATATCAAGGCAGAACTTCTGGATGCTCCCTTGGATAACCAGAATTTGTTGGGTACTGCTGTGGCTGGCCCTACAGGATCAAGGTAGGGTCATGAAAGATCTGAAGCAGATTTTTGTCTCCCGTATTCGTAAGTTTCAGAGAAATTACCCTAGTAAGACTGCTTTTTTGCATAGGCTGCCTAAACGATCTTACAAGGCTGAGAAGGCTCCTAGGCGAGTTTTCTCCGGCAAGTCTACAGACACCCACACCCCAGAAGCAATCCTTTCCGGACAAATCTACATCCATCTTGACTGTCTGCCCTCCCTCGTGGCCAGGTTCTTTTGCCCTCATGCTTTCTTTTTCTCTTGCTATTTGACAGCTGATCACCACAGACACCTGCATTCTATCCATCTTCCAGCAGGGTTACTTTATGACTTGGAGGGCCCTTCCCTGCTTTTCCAGAATTCCTCAACCTGCATCAGCATGGCTTCCCCATTTTCTATGGGGTATTGGAGGGTCTGCTGGGCACAGGATACCATTTCCTTGATGTTTCTAGTTCACAGAAAAGGTGGCTGTTGGAGACCTATCCTGTCTGTTTCCTCTGTTGTTCCCTCAAGCCTTGCTGGTTTCTTTGGAATTGAAGGTCGCTTACACACTCATTTCTATCTACCCTTTAGTCAGGAGATTTTTGTGTTTGTGTTTTCCCCCTCATTTTCAGTTCTCTGCTTTGCCCTTTGGGCTTTCCACAGCCCCAAAGATGTTCACCAAATGTCTACCCCCTATATTCACCTTTGGCAAGCTTCAAGGCATTCAAATATGTCCTTATGTGGACAATATCTTGATGCAGACTCAGTCCCATTCCAAGCTGGTGCAGGATTTTCATTTTGCCCAGCTTCTGTTGCACAGCCCTGGGGTTAACTATCAGCTTTCAGAAGTAAATGTTGACTCCATTTCAGTATCACGTTTTCCACGGCTGCAGATCCCAGACTTTTCCAATGCTGGCATCTCATCCTGCCTCCCATGTTTTGTCCCTGCTTCCCCTTTCCTCTTTCAGCCATGGAGTTTCTCGGAGCTCTGAGGTTCATGGCCTCCATTGTCCCCATACCTCCTTGGGCCAAGTTTTATAGAGGAAGTTTCAGTGGTACCTAAAATCAGTGTGACTTCAACACCTCCACCTGCTGGACCATCTCATTCCTCTACTCCCTTGTTTCATACTTGAAATTCACAGCTATCTCTTGATCCAGGTGTTCCTTTCCACCCTCTTCAGCCATCTCAGGAACTCTTTACAGATGCAGAGCTGGGATGGGGAGCCACTTAGGGCACCCTGAAGGTGCTGGGCCCTTTGTCCCCCTGAGCAGAAGGTGGATCACATCAAGGAAATGAGAGTTCTCATTCTGGCCTTTCAGGCTTTCCGTGCACTCTGGGTCTCTGGTCCCTTGAAGGTTTATACAGACAATGCTACAGTCTTGCGGTACATCAATAAATAAGGCAGCACAATATCTTACTTTCTTTGCATATTAGCCCTTCAAGCATTAGAAAAAGCCATCAATTTGCAGGTCACCCTACAAGGCAGTCTATAGACCTTCAGAATGCAATCCTGTGACAGATTCTCAATGGATCCAGAACACAGTCTCATGAATAAATGCTTCACGGAGATATATTTCTATATAAAGTTCATCGGTGGGGTAGTCCTCAAGTAGATCTTTTTGACTCCCATCTGAACAGGCAACTCCCTCGGTTCTATTCCAGAGTCCCAAGCCTTTGGCTTGGAGGACACCATGTCTTTCATTTGAAAGGGAATGTTATTGTATGCCTTTCCTTCCCTTTTTCTTCTTCCAGGGTTACTTCACAAAATCGATAGACACTCCAAAAGTCCTTCGGTAACTCCCTTTTGGCCCAGACAGCATTGGTTCCCCTCCAGTTCCATCGGTTCAGGGGCAATCATCACAAGTTACCTCACCACTTGGATCTTCTTACACAGGACAAAGGAACTCTCCTTCACCTTCATTTGTCCACTCTTCAACTGATGCTTTCGTTGATAGGGTTTTGATTCCTTTCTGACACCAGTTTTCTGAGGTCATGTGTAAGATCCTGCAGGAGACCAGAAAATCATATATGGCCAAATGGAAGAGATTTTCTGTTTTCTGTCTTAAACATAACCAAGGACCCCTTTTCAGTGGACGTCCCCCCTGGTTTTTTCTTACCTGGTAACTACTATATGCTGGCTTGGCATATTCTTTAGTGAAAAACACTTGTTAGCCATTTCTGCCTGTCTTCCACTTACTCCTCCTTTGGCCTCTGGGTTTGAGGTCAAGTAGTTTCTTAATGGCATCCTTCATATTAGATCCCCAGGAAAGCCCATTCCTCCTTAGGATCTTAATTTTGTCCTTGAAAAGCTGACTCAGCCTCCTTTTGAGCCAGCCTCCTTCTCCTCCTCTTTGCAACATTGCACCTGAAAGACTGCTTTATTGGTTGGTTTAACATCTGCCAGAAGGGATTCTGAAATACAGACCTTGATGGCGGTCCTGCCTTTTTTGTTTTCTCATAGAGACTGGGTCTCACTCCATACAAATCTTGTTGTTAATGAGCTCTCCCTTCATCTATCCAGCTTCCTTCCATTTACCCTTCTCCGCAATGTGCTAGTGAGAAAGTTCTTCATACTTTGGACTTGCACAGATGGCTCAATATTATTTAGACAAAACAAGGGCCTTTTGATTAGCTTTTTGTTTCTTTTCATATCAGGATATTGAGTTTGGCAGTTTGCAAGCAAACCATCTCCTCCTGGATTTCTAAGGCCATTTCCTTTTGTTATTCTTTTCATGGTAAACAGCTGTCTGCCCCTGTGAGGGCACAATCTACTAGAGAAAGTAGCTTCCTCAGGAGATTTCTTCAAAGGTTTGGACACCAACTTCATCCTTGAAGGTGCTATTTGATCTTTGGTTCATACTTTCACAAAACATTACAAACTGGGTGTCCTTTCTAGATCCAGGGCAGGTTTTGCCAAGGCTATCCTGCATGGGTTTACAAAGGACTCCTCTTTGCCTTCCTCCTCCCTTCCTTCACTGTAACTTTTGTATTCCCCCAGCAGTGATATGGAAGGACACGGTACACTTGTGTAAAAATCTTACCATAATAGTAGATGTCTTTATTCTCACTGTTGCAGTATTCAGTACCCCACTCCTGCACCTTGTTCTCTTCCTTTTGCATGGGTGATATTTTCAAACTTGCTGAGAGGTTCCTTTCCTCCTTTGCCTTCCTTCCTTTTTTCTGGTTGTGCATGTCCTCCCTTCTACAGGGGGGTCTTAGTTCTCATGGTGCACTTCATTTCTGAGTTGGGAGCACACATATGTCACCCTTATGCCCTGCGCTTGTGTGGGTAGCATACATCTGACGTACAGCACTCCCTAAGTAATGAAGGCTTTGGTATACTGGCCGGATGTTGGGCTGTCCATAGCAGGAGATCCCAGAGGTGATGAGTACTGCAACACTGAAAAGGACATCTACTGTTATGGTTTAAGATTTTACACAACTGTACTTTTTGATGTTTGTTAGAGTTGCACTATTTTAAATCACAACCATGCAAGACTGTTTCCTTACAAATTAGTTGGAAAGCCCACTTTTTGTGGGTTTTTCAACCATACTTCAAAGAGCAATGAAACACTGTATCTTGCATCTAATTTTCTGACTTGTCTGAAAAGGACTCTGTTCATGCTAGCAATTAAACAACGCAGCATTTCTTTAAAATTCTTGAACTACTGTGTGATTGCTGACTCAGTCCTAGTATATTTAAAATATTTGCTTGCATGGAGTTGTCAAATTTCTGACACACAGTCTAAGTGTTAAATAGATGGTAAAGATTAGCCAAGAAGTTAAAATAACCTTCTTCACATAAATTCTTAATTTACAGCAGTTGCCCAACATAACCCTCATTTCCGTTTGTGAGTTTATGTACATTCCATTTGATTTGTTTAATTGTAGACCAAAGTGCTCATGAATATTCTGATATTCCTGAAAATTGCTGCTTAAATATTTTTTTTCAGACTAAACCGATATAATGGGATAACTGACATGCATTTTTTCCCTTAGGATTGTTGCTGAAGAAAGCGAGTGTGGAAATATGAGGCACTGTATACAAACGAATAATGTGAGTTTTTTAATGTATTTAATTTGCTTAGTGTTGCATTATGACTGCAGATTCCTATACTTCAAAAATAAGGATATTAGTGCTAGCTGTGGCCATGATGTGCTGGCTTCACAAATAAGCGATAACTGAAATAGAGTTGTGCGAACACATGGGCTGACAATCACTGTGGTAAAATGACAGAAAATGCTGATCATAAATACCACTGTGCTCTGTCTTAGATGACGTAACTACTATTTTGAGTGCATTTTCAGAACTGCATACTGTAAAGCAGGTATTATTGGAAAGACATTTGCCGCCTTTTATTAGAGAGCATTGCAAACATTTTCTCTGCCAAATTGGAAGAGGTCAGCTCTGCTGTCCATTTGCCACACGTGAGTATACTGTTTTACAGGGGTATACTTTTCAATATTCTGTGCTTTGGGAGCATCCAGTATAATATGTAGGTCATCCAGCCCAAAGGCATTTAAGTTTGAGTACTTCAACAGCTGTTTCTCAGTTGTGGTAGCTGCCTTTGACACAGCAGTACATAGTTACACCTGGAGCAAACACAATTTGAACATCCTTAAAATCCTGCAAATGATCCCAAGGATCAGTGCTCCAACCTGGTTAACAAATGGGAAACAAAGAAATAGATGAAAGGTATGCAGTTTACCACTGCATTGTGAAAATGTTTAGAAAATAGTTTTGAGCAGAGCTCTTGCAGCAAATATTAAGCTTAATAAACTTTAATCAGTCATTCAGAAAATATATTCCAGAATGAAATCAGCATGCATATTTGATGAAAAATTGCAAAAGTGTGATGTGTTAATTCTTATTGCATAGAATTTGATAACGGTGAAATTGAATTAACAAAATTCCATTTTATCAACACATGGATGCTGTGGGGTTTTTCCTGTTGCTGGTGGGGTTTAAGATTTGATATTAGTGTACTGCAGAATTTTATGTGATATGTTTTTGTATTGTTTGTTCATTTTTGTAACCATTTGATTACAGGTGTTTTAGTTCTGGCTGATTATATTTTTGTGTGTCAAAAAAGCCCTGCATATGAAATGAGGAGCTGGCTGTTGTATTTCTAAGGATGTTTGCCATTTCTCCACAGGTATGCAAATATGGAATTAGTATATTTAAGCAAGGAGGTGTAAAAGTGAAGGCATCTCCATATGTGGTGGAGGCAGAGTACAACGGATTTTATTCTAGTTAAGTAGGTAGGTAGACTGATTAGAACAAGAACACTTGTCTATCTACCTGCTTAACTTGAGTACTTGAAATTTCAACTAGGTGTCTTTATTCCTCCACAGAGCGGATATCAGAGAGCGAGGGTCTCCTAGATCTGCTAGCCAAAGTGATTTTACCTTGACTAACCCTTTGTACTGTTTCTTGTTAGTCCTGTCACCCTCTGGGTCGCAGGTGGGATACCTGACTTGAGCTTTCTGGATGATCACCTCTGTCATATGTGGTGTAGGAGTATTGCCTTGATGTAATACGAGGAGGCGCATCAAAATCAGCAGTAGGACTAAGGCCAGCAGGCATATTGGGTAGCTCTGACACTCTTGCAGGTTTCTAATCCTTCCTCTTTTGCCCATAGTGTTCAACAGGCTTTGTCTCCAGAACTGATATGACATGTATCGAGCTGCAGCATCACAGAAACGGAGCCAGGCTGCTTTCAAAAATATTTACTTTGTGAGAGTCTACATTTGATCCTATTTTATAGTTAATAAAAAAAGAAACGAGTGGTCTTAAAAACTTCATTGATGAGCTCAGTCACAATAATTTCCAAAAATCATGAAACCCAGGTAGTGTTCCAAAGTAGCAATTTATTAAAAAAGCATTTTGGTACTTAATGCTACCTAATGCAATAAAGCATTTTTAAAATACTACTACAGGGCAGGTGAGCATACATGCAGGTTAGTTTTTCTGGCTGTAGTAACTTACTTTGGTCATCAGGAGGCAGCACAATGCCAGCAGTCTACCATATTCCTTGCTGTTTTAACTGACAATAGTACCAATAGCTTTTAGTTTAATGTTGTTTTAACTCTCAGTAGTTCCAGTATATGTAGGTTTAATGTAGCCAGCCACATTCTAGAGTGTTTAACCCCTAGTACGCCTTCTATTCCCTTTGTCTCCTGTTTTTAAATTTATATCTGCAACATTTCCATCTCTGGCTTGCTCTCTTTTTACCTCTTCAGCTCTGATTTTCACAATTTGCGTCCTTTCTGATAGTTATTTTCCGTGCTGCTTCACACTGCTGACCTGGCCCTGTCAGTACTGGTTCCAACCAGCTAGGCCACTGTGACATCCATATCCATTCTCTCTCTGTCCAAACCCCCAGTTTCATTCACTTTCTTTTCTTTCCAACCCCTTCCCCAGATTCACTAACTTTCCCTTCCTTCCTGTGGTGCCATTTTTACCCCTCTGGACCACTCTAATCCTTTCCCTATACCACTGCTAGAACGTCCCTAAGCCCAACATAAAAGATTCTGAAATAACTCCTCCCAACTATCGCATGTTAAGGAATGATAGAACACAAAAAAGGGGGTGGTGAACCACTCCTTTACTTAGCATACTTCTTAGTCACCCCCTATACCAAACCTTTCCCAAATATGACAAGGCAGAAATGATACCAGCCCTACTCCACCTAAACAAGCATACACTCATTTTTGTTCTCTCCCTCTATATTCCCCCTGGAGACAATATCTCATCCCTTGAAGATATTTTCTCCTGGGTCTCCACCAACATTGCTCACCAAACCATAATCCTGGGGGACGTGAACATAAACTGGGCCACAATCCAATCTCCCACCAACAATCCAATCTCCCACCAACTCACTCAGTATTAACTTATATAACTTTACACAACTAATCAATTCCACTACCAGGCCTACCAAGACCTCCATTACTGGAAGTACAATAGACTGGTATCTAGTATCCATCCTCACTACATCTCTGATAGCAGTTTTCTCCCAGACCCACTAGCTGGCTACTTCCCCACTTTTTCCCACTAACTCACACCTGTATTTCCACTTGCTGCCTAAAGAACTTCAATTCTGAAACCTTCTCAAATGCACTAAAAAGCACAAAGTGGAAGGCATTAAAGACTCTTCCCCTAGATAATGCGCTCTCATACTTTAACTGTACTTTCACAAACCTGCTCAACTCCTTTGCCCCTCTAAAAACAAAACATACAAAAAATAACCCTGCCCCCTGGCTAACTGAAAACACCTTAGCTACTATGCGACTCAGTGACAAAGCCTGCACACGTTACCATAAAAATAAAACCACTATCACCCTTAACGAATATAAAACACTGCAAAATAAAGTCAAAAAACTTATTACCTCAGACCACAAAGCCTATTTCTCCACTCTCCAAACAAACCACAACACCAATCCCAAACTATTTTGGAAAGGAATCCCATCTCTCCTCAACCCCGGAAAAAAGAAAACCCTTGTCCTAACCCAGATGCCTCTGACATGGACTTAGCCATCCAACTTAACTCTTTCTATATAGAGTCCATAAGCAAGCTAACATCGTCCTTCACCAACACCTCTATGACCCCTCCTCAGCCTGCACCCATCCCTTCCTCCCCTAGCATCCCTTGCCCCCCAAACTCCACCCTTCTCTGTCAATCCCATCTGTATGTCCATCATAAAAAAACTTCTAAATTTAAAACCTGTTTCCAATGCCCCTGATGAAATTTCCTCCTACTTCCTAAAAGTAGCTGCAGAAGCCATTGCTGTCCCTATCAGCATACCGATTAATCGGTCTATCTCAGAAAGCCAGGTCTCCCAGCTCTGGAAGAAAGCCTTTATTATTCCTCTACATAAAGGAGGCAATAATAATGACATTCCAAACTTCCGCCCTTTTACTATCTTATCCCCTATTTCTAAGCTTCTTGAAAAATGTATCCACCAACAACTCTTACCTTATCTCATCAACAACTAGCTTCTTACCCCCAAACAGCATGGGTTCAGAGCCAGTCATAGCACCTCCACTGCCCTCCTCTCCTTCCTTGAAACAATTAAAGCCAGCGATTCCGGCCATTTTTTGTCCACCCTTCTCCCCGACCTCTCCAAGGCATTTGACACTATTTCCCACAACCTGCTTCTTAATAAACTCTCTGAACTAAACCTGTTCCCCTTCCTGTACCAAGTGGTTCTCCAGATACCTTACAACCAGACAACAAGCAGTCAGATGGAATAAAGCCACTTCGCCCTTCCTTAATACTCCCACAGGTGTTCCCCAAGGTTCCATTTTAGGCCCCCTACTATTCAGCATATTCATTAACAACTTCTTCCAAGCCATTCCAAACTCCAGTCTCATCCAATATGCTGACAATTCTACCATTATCTGCTCCTCTTCTATCCCTACTCCAAATCAACTTACCCAAAGCGCCTTCTATACTGAGCAGTGGATGCTAGATAACTATCTGCTCTTAATGCAAACAAAACTAAACGTATGATGTTATGTAGTCCAATCTCGCCTACATTCTTACCCGTTGGTTCGGAGCGACTCGGCCATACTCTAACTCAAAGTCTTCAATTGGCTCGTGGCTAAGAGGTATCCCATGCTGCACTGCCCTCTTTTCCCAGATCTCGTTTCCTGCTCGTACAGCTCAGATGTGGTCTCGCTCTTTGCCGTGGCTAAGTATAACTTTCTTCTACTTTTTAGTAGTTTTGTTGCTGCAAAAGCTATTTTCATAGCTAGTCTCTGTTTTTTAATAAAAAAAACAACTGTTTGTGTAGCCTGTTGGCTTTTTGTCTTGGTATCCCGTTTGCGTTTCTTCCCTTCTTACGGGCTAGTCCCGTTTCAATTAGAGGACCTAGTCCTCCCTTCTAGTTGTGTGTGTCCAGTTTCCCTGTGTGTGCTTGTTCCGGTGTTGCCCTGTCCCTTTGGGCTAGGGCCGTCTACTTAGAGGATCTAGTCCTCCCTTGTTTTGTTTGTCATGGCCATTTAAGCTGGAGGTCCTTTCTTCCCTGTGGTGTTTATTGTTCTATGACCGTTTAATTAAGAGGCATAGTTCCCGTGTTTTTCTGTTGTTGGTGTCTGGTTTGTCTTCTGATATTGTGTGCAGTGTCATACCAATATATCTAAGGTTACAAAAGAACACAAGCCTTCTGGCTTCAACAAATGTGATGTGTGGATATAAAATGTCTATTACTGATGGGCACTGTGTGTGTGTGTGTGTGTGTGTGTGTGTGTGTGTGTGTGTGTGTGTGTGTGTGTGTGTGTGTGTGTGTGTGTGTGTGTGTGTATTGCTTGGGGGCTATCCACCTCCAAGAATCCTGTGTGTTCTGTCACTCCTTTAGCCCATGCGTTCTTCAAGAGGAAGAACAAACTGATTCTGAAGGGATTACTGAAACCCTCCTTCAAAGAAGACTTGGAGAGGGCTTCCAGTTTTAAGTCCTCTCCCTCTAAATCAGATAAGACCTCTAAATCAAAAATACGCTCTCCGGCTCCGTCATTTTTATCGGAGCCGCCAGAGAAAGTTGCCAAGTCTACTTCAGTTTCCTTGGCTCCATTGGCTTCTGGGCCGCAGGGAGTGGGTGAATTGACCAAGTCAACATGGGCTCCCAGTTTCTCAGTGACAGAGATACTTGTCCGCAGCCGGTCTCCAGTTTCTGGACCGGTTTCTCCTTCTCATAAGTCTCCTTCTGTAGGGAGGTCCAGATCTCAGACCTTATCCTCTAGGTCCTCCAGGACTCTCTCAGACGATGATGTGGATAGAGTGGTACAGAGACTGCTCCAGTCACCGGTGTTGGCCAAATTGTTTTCGGCTCCAGCCTAATCGGCCCCAGAGCCTGTCACCCATCCATCCTCATATGTTCCTCCTCCAAGCCTTTCTCGGCCTTCGGAGTCAGAGTTGTCGGTTCCGTCTGATGGCTTTGTGTCGGCTCTAGTAGCCCATCCTGACATCTCTGTTCCAATCTCCGCTCTGACCCCGTCAGCTCCGTCTGTGGGGTCCAGGGCTCATAGTTCCTCGGTCAGACCCGAGGGAGAGGTCTCTGTTCGATCTTCTTCGGCTCCGAGCCTCCTGCTCGGTGCTTCGGCACGAGTGAGCTTGGGCCCTGCCTCGGCTTCAGACCTTATCCTTTCGGCTCCGAGGGTTTCCATGGTTAGTCGTTCTTCGGAGCCGGGGGGGATCAGCTTTCGAGGTCATGTGGAGTGTAATGGCCAGGTCCTCAGCTGCGTCTGATGGCACCAACACTCTACCCTCTCCAGCACCGGTATCAGTTTTTATCACCCTCTGTCCTTGGACAGCGGAGATCCAAGGCCTCAGGATACCTCCATGAGTGGTCCCCAACTTTCTGAGGTCTCCCCAGAGTGTTTGCCTGAGGAGCCCCCCAGAAAAAGTGTGTGCAAGAGGAAGCACATTGACTCCCAGGATGAGTCTATCACTTCGGACACCGACCTCGAGGATTCAGAGGTGTCCCCCAAGTCGTCCTCTGAAGATATCTCTTTCTCAGATATCCTGGAGATCTTGAAGCAGAGAGGCGACTGGCTCTCCAAATCTCCCTCTGAGGAGGAGTCAGTGTTCCTGAAGGCCTTTGGGTCTCAACCCTCCACCTCTTGGGTTTCTCCCCCGTTCGATGAACTCCTGGATATTATTTGTCGAAGGGTGTGGGAAACCCCTGACACTGTGGAACCAGTCCCCAGGAGACCCAACAAGTTTCTGCCCTCCCCGCTGACAAGGAATTTCTCACAAAGGGCGTTCCAGTAGATGCCATGGTGGTGGCAGTGGCCACCAAGAAGGAACTAGTTGAGACTTCATCTGCCGTCCATCCCCCTAACAAGGAGTCAAGGACCATGGACTGGTATGGGAAGCATATGTTTTCTTCAGCTGCCTTTACTCTGCTGTTGCTGAACTATTTGTCACATTTTACACAGCTCCAAAGCGATCTCCTAAAAGAGCTTGGAGAGTCTCTGCAGGGCAATGTTTCTGACGCAGTGGCTCAAAAGGTCAATGCCCAGATGTCTACCCTAAATTCCATTACTAACTCCTCCATGAGGCTGATCTCGCATGCAGCCGACGGAGCGAGTAGGGCAGCGACTTCAGGAGTCTCTCTTAGAATGCACTCCTGGATGCGCCTGTGTAATTTCGTGGAGACCTTCAATCTACGTTCATCAATGCCCCATTTGACAGTTCATCGTTGTTCGGAACCAAGGTGAAGGATACTCTCACTAGGTGCGAGCAGGAAGGAAAAACCCTGTCTGCCGTGGGAGTCCATTTTTCCATGCCTTCTACACCTTATCCCAAGGGCCAGAAGGGTGGGAAAATGTGGTTCGGAAAGCCGCAGAGGTTTTTTCAAGACGCACAAAGTGATTCCCCCTCCAGAGGCAGGGGAGGGGGGTGGTAACTCAGGTAGATGCTGCCCTAGTGGCAGAGGAGGCCCGCGTAACCAGGGGGACCACGATTCCTTTCGTGGTTCCTCCTACCAGTGCTCCTGATGGGAGGCCTGACTGCACTTCTCCAGAGCCAGTCAGGGGACGCATTTCGCTATACCCAGAAGCCTGGCAAGGCATCACCCAGGACGAGTGGGTATTAAAGATAATTTCTGAAGGATATCATTTTCCCTTCTCTTCTCATCCCCCGCCAACCAAGAGAATCCCAGATGCTCCACCCAGTCAAAGGGATTCTGCAGCTTCAGAAGTTCAAAAGCTGCTAGCAAAAGGAGCCATCCAGCATGTCCCCTCAGACCAGCTCAGATTAGGGACTTACTAAAGATTCTTTTTGGTGCCGAAAAGAACAGGGGACCCAAGACCCATCTTGGATCTCAGCCGCTTGAACCTCCATGTAAAAAAGTCCAAGTTTCGAATGGTCACTTTGCAGTCTATTCTCCTATTGTTGGGGAAAGAAATATGGATGAGCTCCATCGACCTCAAGGATGCTTACTACCATATAAAGATGGACAGGGCATCCAGAAGTCATTTACGCTTTCGGCTGGGAGCCAGTCATTTTCAGTTTCGAGCCCTGCCCCCAGGGTGTTCACCACAGCCCCCAGGATGTTCACCAAATGTATGGCAGTGGTGACAGCTCACTTGAGATATCAGGGATTCCAAGTGTTTCCGTACCTAGACTGGCTCCTGTCTGCCACCACCTAGGCATCTACTACTACAGACCAGGGACGCCACCATTGCGCTGTGTCAACGATTGGGTATCACACTAAACTGGGAAAGGTCTGCCTTGTTGCTCTCGCAGCATGTCACCTTTATAGGCGCCGAGTTAGACACCGTGCTCATGAGGGCTTTCTTACCACGAGAAAGAATTCAGGTTTTGCAACAACAGGTCTACGCGTTGCTTCCACTGAAAAAGGTAAAGGCAAAAACGGTTCTCAAATTGTTAGGGACAATGGCTGCCACAATTATGCTAGTCCTCTTGCAAGACTACACATGAGGCTCCTTCAGTGGCTGCTTTTTGCTCAGTGGTTCCTACAACACCTTCCGCTTTCCCATCTTATTATGATTGCAGACAACTGCAAGCAGGATCTATGCTGGTGGTCTCAGACCAGCAATCTCACTGTGGGAAAGCCCTTCGTTCCACCTCCTCCAGTTGCCACGGTTACCACGGATGCCTCACAGATAGGTGGGGGGGCATTATCTCGGCAGGACAGTCCAAGACACGTGGCAAGAGCATGAGATACATTTGCATATCAATGTCTTGGAGATGAGAGCAGTGCTATTAGTGTTGCAAGCACTCCAGAGCTTTCTTCCCCTCGGGATGTTTGCAGTCCACTCGGACAACATGTCGGTGGTATGGTATCTGAACAAACAGGGGGGACCAAGTCGTATCCCTTTTGCAGATAGGCTATTCGAGTGTGGCACTGGGCAGAGTCTTCCCAATGCTTTCTTGTGGCAATGCACATTCCAGGGAAGTCCAACGTGATTGCCGACAGGTTGAGCAGAGCAATTCTGATGCCTCACGAGTGGTCCATGAACAAGCAGGTTGCGGAGCAGATTTTCCACAGATGGGGTCAGCCTTGCTGCAATCTATTTGCCAGTCCCCTCAGTACCAAGTGCAGCAGCTACTTCACCCTCATCCCCCCTCACGGGGAGATACCCAGGGACGCTCTATTCACGATTGGCCCTCCGGTCTACTTTATGCCTTCCCACCTGTTCCTCCGATAGCAAAGGTTACTCAGAAAGCACAATTCTTGGGAAGCAAAATGATTCTCATTGCTCCACACTGGCCTCGTCAAATTTGGTTCCCCTTTCACCATCCCTATCTCATGGACGACCCCTGGATTCTGGACCCACAGCCAGACCTATTGACTCGTATGTCAGGGCAGTTCCATCCCTCTCTTCAGACCCTCCGGTTGACAGCTTGGCTTCTCCAGTTCCATCACTAGTCAGGCTTCATCATTTTCCTCCGTAAGTAGTTCATATTCTGTCTTCCTCCCATAAGACTTCGACTAGGAAGATTTATTCCAGTAAATGGAAAAGATTCTCCATCTGGGCTCATGAAAGGCAGATTGACCCTTACACTGCACCAGTTTCATCAGTTCTGGAATTTCTCTCCATGCTTTTCAGTCAGGGGTCAGCTGCCACAACCATTAAAGTTCAGTTAGCGGCCATCTCCACCTTTCATGTCGCTAATGAACCCAGACTAATGACGCATAGACTTTGTAAGGCATTTTTAAAGGGCACTATGATGCTTCAGCCCCCAGTCTTTTGATCCTGTAATGCCATGGGACCTCAGTTTTGTGCTACAGTGTCTCACTTTGTCTCCCTTTGAGCCTGCAGCTACTTGTGACTTGAAATATTTGTCATGGAAGACTATCTTTTTGATAGCCATCACTTCAGCTAGGCGAGTGTCTGAGCTCCAAGCTTTGTCAGTTAGACCTTCTTACTTGTCATTTCACAAGGATAGGGTTTCCCTCAGACCAAATTCTTCCTTTATGCCAAAAGTTGCTTTGGTTATTAACCTCAACCAGTCTATTGAGCTGCCTGTGTTTTTCCCAGAATTTTCTAATAAGGCAGAATTCAAATTCCATCAGCTAGATGTTCATAGACAATTGCGTTTCTGTTTACATAGAATGAAGGATCTTGGGAAATCAGATCAGCTATTTGTCTTGTTTTCAGACAATAGACTTGGGTCTCCTATCTCTAAAGTAACCTTATCCAGATGGATCTCTAGTTGTATTTCCTTCATTTATGCCTCAAGCGGTAAGGAATTACCTTTTAAGGTGAAGGCTCATTCTACACAATCAGTGTCTACCTCTATGGCATTTCAGGCCAGGATGTCTATGGATAATATTTGTGCTGCGGCTACATGGGCATCTCCTCACACCTTTATCAGTCGCTACAAATTGGATTTGATATCCAGAGGCAGATCTTCCTTTGGTTCCACAGTGCTCAGGAGTATTTTCCACTGAGCCGCTGTCCCACGGGTAAGAATGTAGGCGAGATTGGACTACATAACATCAAGAAGTTATGTACTCACCATAACGTTCGATGTATGTAGTCCATCTCGCCTCACATTCTTACTTACCCTCCCGCCTTCCCCTTCCTGGAGGGCCTAGAGGTTAATTTTGGTTTCAGTACTCCCTTTGTTTTTGGGCTGATTCTTCCCCTCTCTGTGTTGTCTGTGTGGGGTGTGATTACCTGAGCTTACAGCAAACAAGATCTGGGGAAAGGGAGCAGTGCAGCATGGGATACCTCTTAGCCACGAGCCAAATGAAGACTTTGAGCTAGAGTATGGCCGAGTCGGAGCCAAGGTTCAGCTCTGAACCCACGGGTAAGAATGTGAGGCGAGATGGACTGCATACATCGAACATTATGGTGAGTACATAACTTCTTGTTGTTCACTGCCTCCAAAACCTCCTCCCTAGATAAACACTCATTCATAATCACCAGCAAAAACAATAGTCCCCTAGAAATGGTCTCTGACACTAACCTGCTAGGAGTACTCATAGATAATCAACTAAAATTCGAAAAACATTTACAAGTAAATATCAAAAAACCCCCCAAAAGACTTGGTATGCTATACCACCATAATTGTTCTCTCTCTCCTTCCACCAGGCTCATACTAGCCAATACTTATCTCATCCCATCCCTCCTATATGGTGCATCTATCCTCACCAACCTGCAATCCTCCCTCAAAAAAACTCTCCACTTGCTATATAACAAGATACCAAAATTTGCTGCAGGTCTAAGAGCTATTTCTCACCATTGTAAGTCTCTTCACAAACTAAACTGGCTTGAGCTATCTAACCTCCTCACTTATACCCAACTCATCCAAGCACAGAAACTCATTTACAACCCCTCTCTTTCTCCCTCTCTAGCCACTACCTTTGAAATGCATGAACCAGAACGACTTCTAAGATCTAATTCCCAAAAACTAATTAAATTGCACAAACCCACACGTCCAGCCAGGAGTCACCTAATGTCCTTCTCTCTTGCATGCCTCTGGAATTCTCTAGCATCTCCTATCCGCATCGCCAGCAGTCTCTCCTCATTTAAAACCTTGCTGAACTCGCGCCTAACTTCACAGTGGAGATGCTCCTGTTCCCATCCTACCTAATCCTTCTAATGCCACTTCCCACTCTCCTAGAACTAAATACGCCATCACTGCCTCCTATAGTTCAACAGCTCTATTGAACTATTTAGCCTATGCTACTACTTTTGTATAAAAAAAAAAAAAAAAAGTGTTGTTTATTGCTGTTTAATGAACTATACTGATGTATTCTATCATTGTTAATCTTTTCTTATCATATTTACTTTGTATTCCTATGAGATAATCTGTAATGTATATGGGCAATGTCATCATCTTCTTCTTCTTTCGGCTGTTCCCATTAGGGGTCGCCACAGCGAATCATCTGTTTCCATTTCTTCCTGTCCTCTGCATCTTGCTCTTTCACACCAACCGCCTGCAAGTCCTCTCTCACCACATTCCTGTTACCTGGCAGCTCCATCCTTATCATCCTTTTCCCAATATACCCAGCATCCCTCCTCAACACATGTCCAAACCAACGCAATCTCGCCTCTCTTGCTTTGTCTCCAAACAGTCCAACGTGAGCTGACCCTCTAATATACTGGTTCCTAATCCTGTCCATCCTAGTCACACCCAGTGCAAATCTTAGAATCTTTAACTATGCCACATCCATCTCTGACTCCTGCCTTTTTGTCAATGCCACCGTCTCCAACCCATATAACATAGCTGGTCTCACTACCCTCTTGTAGACCTTCCCTTTCACTCTTACTGATACCCGTCTGTCACAAATCACTCCTGACACTCTTCTGCACCCATTCCACCCTGCCTGTACTCTCTTTTTCACTTCTCTTCCACACTCACCATTACTCTGAACTGCTGATCCCAAGTACTTAAACTCATCCACCTTTACCAAATCTACTCCCTGCATCCTCACCATTCATCTACCCTCCCTCTCATTTACACACGTATATTCTGTTTTAGCCCTGCTGACCTTCATTCCTCTCCTTTCTAAAGCACATCTCCACCTCTCTAGGGTCTCCTCAACCTGGTCCTTACTCTCACTACAGATCACAATGTCATCTGCAAACATCATAGTCCACGGAGCCTCCTGTCTGATCTCATCTGTCAACCTGTCCATCACCACTGCAAATAAGAAAGGGCTCAGAGCTGATCCTTGATGTAATCCCACCTCCACCTTAAACGTATCTGTCACTCCCACCACAGTCCTCACCAATGTCACACTACCCTCGTACATATCCTGTACCACTCTTACATACTTCTCTGCCACTCCCAACTTCCTCATACAATACCACAACTCCTCTCTAGGCACCCTGTCATATGCTTTCTCTAAGTCCACAAAGACACAATGCAACTCCTTCTGACCTTTTCTGTATTTTTCCAACAACACTCTCAGAGTAAACATTGCATCTATAGTGCTCTTTCCTGGCATGAAACCATACTGCTGATCACTAATAATCACCTCCCTTCTTAACCTTGCTTCCACTGCTCTTTCCCATAACTTCAAGCTGTGACTGATCAGTTTTATCCCTCTGTAGTTACTGCAGCTCTGCACATCACCTGTATTCTTAAAGATAGGTACCAAAACACTTTTTCTCCACTCCTCAGGCATCCTCTGACTTTCCAAAATTTCATTAAACAATCTGATTAAAAATTCCACTGCCATTTCTCCTAAGCACCTCCATGCTTCCACTGGTATGTCATCTGGGCCAACAGCCTTTCCATTCTTCATCCTCTTCATAGCTGTCCTTCCTTCCTCCTTGCTAATCTGTTTCACTATCCCCACATCATCCAACCTTCACTCTCTCTCATTCTCTTCATTCATCAGCCCCTCAAAGTACTCTTTCCATCTGCACAACACACTCTCATTGCTTGTGAGTACGTTTCCCTCACTATCCTTTATCACCCTTACCTGCTGCACATCTTTCCCAGCTCTGTCCCTCTGTCTAGCTAATCAGTATAGGTCCTTTTCTCCCTCTTTAGTGTCCAATCTCTCATACAACTCTCCATATGCCTTATCCTTAGCCTTTGCCACCTCTCTCTTTGCCATGCACCTCATCTCCTTATACTCATGTCTACTTTCTTCATCTCTTTGACAATCCCACTTCTTCTCCAGCCTCTTCCTCTGTATACTCCTGTACTTCCTCATTCCACCACCAGGTCTCCTTGTCCTCCGTCCTCTGTCCAGATGTCACACCAAGCACCTTTCTAGCAGTCTCCCTTACTAGCTCTGCTGTAGTTACCCAGTTATTCAGTAACTCTTCACTGCCTCCCAGTGCCTGTCTTAACTCTTCCCTGAACTCCACCTCACAATCACCCTTTTTTAACTTCCACCATTTAATCCTTGGCACTGCTTTCACACTCCTCCTCCTCTTCTTGATCACCAACATCATCCTACAGACCACCATTCTATGCTGCTTAACTACATTTTCCCCTGTCACCACTTTACAGTCTACAGTCTCTTTCAGACTGGCCCTCCTACATAGGATATAATCCACCTGTGTGCATCTTCCTCCACTCTTGTACGTCACTCTATGCTCCTCCCTCTTCTTAAAATACATATTCACCACAGCCATGTCCATTGCAATGTGTACTGTGTATTTTTCTGGAGCTTTTCTCCCCAGGACTCCATTGAAAACAGGCTCCTTGTAGCCCAATGGACTATCCTGGCAAACAAACTGCAAATAAATAAATAATAAATAAGGTCTGTGACAAGAACTAAAATCAAGAAAAAACACACAGCTATTTAACCATATACATAATCTAACTAGAACACTATAAATACGAAAATACATCTGTCTAACATTGTCTAGTAAATATCAATCCATGCATATTAGTGGGCATAACAAACTAACAGCTCAGAAAAAAGTCAGTTTATACAATGAAAACTAGTAGAGCTATCATGATGGGTGTTTGGGGGGGGGGGTTGCATAGCACTGACATTTTTTCTTAGCTGTGTATTTTATGCACACTAATGCACATGGATGGATATTTACTAGATGATATTATTAGACAGATGCATTTTTATATTTATAGTGTTCTAATTAGATTGTTTATGCTTGGATAGTTGTTTTTTTCTTGATTTAAGTTCTTGTCACAGACCTGATGAAGGCTTTCTTGCATTAGGTAGCTTAAAGCGATTTTGCTCAAGTCTTTTTGTGTGTATTATGCTTTTCTTAATACCTGATTTTGGAATGTGGGTTGCAAATAGATAAGTAGTGTTTTCCTCAACTGGGATTTAGTTTGATCTAGTCAGTAGTGGTGTGTGGAGTGGAGTACTTGTTCTAAAATGCATTTTTATGGCCCTGTTTATACTGTTGACCTTGAATAGGCTGGTTTAAAATTAAACAATGCTTACATTTTCCACACCTACTTTTAAGTATATAAAAGCTGATATGTTTAACATTGTTAAAATATTTTTGATTTTTGTTACTGAGGATTGCCTCTATGACGAATAAAGCCTTGTTGCTTTGGAACACTACCTGGGTTTCATGATTTTTGGAAATTACTGTGACTGAGCTTATCGATGTAGTTTTAAGACCAGTAGTTTCTTTGTTTTTTATTTTTTCCTCAACACTCGTGGTGAGGTTGGAATTACACAGATTCTTGTGCTTGTTCTTTTTTTTATTTTATAATTAATCTTATTTGTTTGCAAATTCCTGTCATTCCAGCCACCCATTCAGGTCATGCCACTTCAATTTCACCTCTTTGTAGAGTGTTTTCAGTCCTCCACAACCCCTGTAGACCATGGTGCATTTTTCTCACCTGAGCGTTATACATATCTTTTTTTCTCTGCTTTGTCATTACTGTTCTTTTGCTTCACTGTTAATACTACTGTTGTCATTTATTACTGTTTCATTTAAATTGTAATTCTGGACAATAAGTAAGGTCTTTCGGCTTTTCCCATTTAGGGGTTGCCACAGCGGAACTCCGGTCCATAAAACCTTTAAAAATATAAATGCATTCATAAAATTCTGCCTCAAGTCTAGCACCTTCTGAGTGCACTACTTAGGTGAAGAGCATTTTCCCCTTTATTTTGCTTGTAGTTCATATAAGTTTTGTCACACAGCCATTTAGAACAGAAAGAAATAAAGCTGTTAAGAGTACTACAAGGCACTGCATCTGCTCCTGATGGAGCTTTGATGCCATGAGTTACTTTGCAAACTCTTTTGCTCTCAAGGGCTGAGCCCATAGCTATTGTGAGAGTCTCTCAGACATAAGAAGCAGCAGCCCAAAATTGACCAGATGGGACTATCTTTAGGTTTTGATTCTAAAAAAATTTAGGATGAAGGAAAATTTGATCTTAACCACATTTTCCTGCTAGCGTTTCTAAAATTCCTTTAAAAGTATTATCTGATATCTCTCCTTTAAAACTTGTTTCGAAGTGATAACATTACTACTTTTTCAGATTCAAAGTTGGGTAAAAGTTCAAGTTCAAACCAGCATTGACCTAGTCATCAGATGATGTTCATCGTGCATTACAGCTGCAGTAATCACATATGGGTTTTCAGCCGGCAGAATTCCAAAGTCTTGGTCCGGTTGTTGTCGCGTACTCTTCTGACGTCAGGAAGGCTAGAGTATAAAAGACACAGCCGACGCCATCTTCTTCAGTCTTTTTGCCGAAGCAGAAGCAGTTCGCAAGTGCCGGTCGGCCAGCTCCTGAATTACGAAAAATTTGGAACCAAGTCTTCATTAAAGCAATCTTTTCTTGCCTCAGACCGATGTCAGAAAAGTTAATAATTGTATTTCTTGTGGGAAGCAAATACCGCATAAGGATTTCCATTCCCTTTGCATACCTTGTTTGGGCCCAGACCACGCTCGGGCTGCCGCTTTTGCTACCTTCAATAAACGCACTATCAAGCGTC
Source organism: Protopterus annectens (assembly GCF_019279795.1). Classification (NCBI taxonomy): domain Eukaryota; kingdom Metazoa; phylum Chordata; order Ceratodontiformes; family Protopteridae; genus Protopterus; species Protopterus annectens. The sequence continues at coordinate 729,195,590 of NC_056737.1, read as the reverse complement.
GGGCGGAGTTCGCCCAGCACTATTTTGGTAAAGCGTTTAATTATAAAATGTCGTCGGATACTCCGACTACCGCTATGTCTAGAAAACGCAAAGAAAAGGACCGTCAGTCGAGAACCGTGGTCTCCACCGACACCACGCCGAAACAAGCTCCACGTGGTCCGGTTCTCAGTGAGACGCCTTTGCAGTCCTGACTACCGACGACACTCCCTCGGCGGGGTCTTCTGTACCTGAGACAGCTGGTTCTTCGGCCCTATCCCAGACTACGACCAAAGCCCCTGCTCATGCCGAGCCTACCAATGTGGATAGATCTACATCCACCCATGGTGTATTTAGGCCTTCATCATCTTTCTCTATCAAGGCCTTCACTAAAGCCAAATCAGCCAAGCAACTTATTAGGCCTGCTACACAAGGCCCAAGACCTGGGCCCACGCCTAAGAAGCACATGCTTAAAATGGCTGAAGACCTTATCACCCTTATCAGAGGCTCCCAGGCCCCTCCGGACAAGAGACCCAGAGTAGAGGAGGATTCTCCTACTTCTGACCAAGAATCCATTTTATCAGAACATTCTGATGCTGAAGAACACTCTTATTCACCTTTCGAGGATTCGGATGCAGAGCAGTCTATTCCTTCTGTATTCCCCCCCTGAGGATTTTTCCTTTGGGGAAACCTTACACTCTTTGAGAGAGCACTTCCACTGGGAAGGTCAAGACTTTTCAGTCTCCAAGAAAAGGCTTAGGGAATTTCTCTGGTTACCTCAGCATAGACCTTTGGCTATTCCCCCTGTTTTGGAGGTATTGGATGATGTCTACTCGGAGGCCTGCCTTAATCCTGATTCTCTGCCTCCTGCACCAGTTAAGCCGGATAGGTATTACAGAGTACCTAATTCTCATCAGTTCCTCTACAAAGGCCATAATGCAGACCCTGAAACTATTTCTCAAGGCCCTAAAGGAATTAAGGCCTCCGAATCCACTTCCTGGAAAGGAATCTAGATCTCTAGAAAGGTGGGGTAAGAAGGTTTACACCTCGGCCACCCTAGCCATGAGGGCCTTAAACTGCCAGTTTCATATGATTAAATATCAACAATTTCTGTTATCACAATTAAAGACCAAAATGTCACAGCCTGAACAACCAGATTTAAAAGAGTTGCAGGATATGATGCATAGTGCTGAACAAGTGGGTAAGCACACCTTACAATGTGGTTATGATGCCCTAGAGGCCTCCAGCAGATCGGCTACCGGATCAGTCATTCGCAGACATGCATGGCTAAGGAACAAAATCTACCAGACCAGGTGAAAGCAAAATTCTGGATGCACCTTTACATAAGGATGTTCTTTTGGTGCTAATGCTGAGGATATATTACGAAAATGGAAGAAAAGCAAAATCTATGCAAACTGTCAAAGCTTTCTTACAGGTTCAGCCACCAAGGTTCAGCAGGAATTGGCCTTCTAAAACTGGTCCTTTCCAACCACTGACAAGACCCAAAGAGGCAGAAACAGAGGCGGAAGGGGCAGAGGACAACCCCAAGGGTCCTACAGAGGCAGACAATGGCAATCACCAACACCAAGAGGTGGTGACGACAGTGCACAGCAGTACAGAAAGCAGACTCAATGACTCCCTCATTACCATGCCAAGCAAAATTCAACTGGCAGCACCTTTGGGAGGAAAACTGGCACTATTTGCAAACAATTGGCATATTGTCACAACAGACAAATGGATTCTGGACATAATAAACAGAGGCTACAAATTCCATTTTCACACTCTTCCAAAATGAGAGGCATGCCAAACCTACCACAAAATCAAAGGGTAGAGGCACAACTACAAATTGCAAAGCTCCTAAACATGAGGGCTATACAAAGGTACCTACGCACCAACAAGCACAAGGTTTTATTCAAGGCTTTTTCTGGTGCCAAGAAAAAGCGACTGGAGACCCATTCTGGACTTATGCATTCTAAACACATTTCTTCGTACCAAAATTCAAGATGCTCACATTACAGCAACTCCTTCCCATGCTGGGCAAGGGGTTTTGGCTGGTAACATTGGACCTCAAGGAGGCATACCTGCATGTCCCAATCAGACAAAGTTGCAGAAGATACCTCAGATTTCTTGCAGGTTCAAACCACTATCAATTCTCTGCATTGCCCTTTGGCTTATCTACTGCCCAGAGTATTCACCAAGTGCCTGGCATCAGTGATTGCATACTGCAGACTTCAAGGGATACAAATTTACCCTTATCTGGACGACTGCCTGATCCAAGCGGACAGCAAACACTTCTGAAACACCTGGCATATGTGACACGCTTACTGCTTTCTCTGGGATACACCATCAACAAGGAGAAATCAAAGCTAACACCATCTCAGAAAATAACCTTCCTGGGTGCCAACTTGGACACAAACACCCAGATGGCTTACCTTACAACAGAAAAACAAGGGCAACTATCTCATTACTTCAAAATGCTTGCAAAAGTACCAGGCTTACTGCAAGGAAAATCCTGCAGGCTCTGGGATTCATGGCATCTTGCATTCTTCTAATCCCATGCGCAAAGCTGCACATGAGGAAACTTCAATGGTACCTAAAAATCTATGGTCTCAACACAGTCACAGCTTGGAAGTGGAGATTCCAATAATTCCCTGTCTTCAAAAGGAATTCATATGGTGGGCCCAAGCATGCCAAGTAAACACAGGCCTCCCATTCTGCAAGCCTCAAGCTACACAAGTCATAACCACAGACGCCCAGACTACGCCTGGGAGCACATGAAGGACAGGTGCATTCAGGGCAGATGGCCCCAAAGAGAAAAGCACCTTCACATCAATCAAAAAGAAATGCTGGCAGTAATAAATGCAATCTCAGTGTTCAGAGAATTCCTGCATCCAGGACAACTGCTCATAAGAACAGACAACACCACAGTAATGTGGTACATAAACAAACAAGGAGGAACTCATTCATACCCCTTGTGCAGACTAACCATGACTCTTTGGAACCTAGCTCTGGAAAGACAAATGGAACTTCAGGCTCAGTACCTGCCAGGAATGGAAAACACACTGGCAGACACTCTGAGCAGGCATATGACAGACCCTCACGAATGGAAGCTACATCCGCACGTATTCACAGAGATTGTTCAAGTGTGGGAAGGCCAGACATAGATCTTTTGCCTCCCACAAAATCATCAATTAAAAGTTTTGCTCAAGGACCTTCCACCCAAAGGCCTGGAAAGTGGACGCTCTTTCATTCACATGGACAACTCGGTCAGTTTATGCATTCCCACCACTACCTCTACTGCCCAAGGTACTTTTGAAAGTAAGAACAGACAAGCCGAGGATGATACTGATTGCTCCAGACTGGCCGAGACAACACTGGTATCCACTCTTGAGGAGCCTAACACACACTCCTCCGTGGCCCTGCCTCTAACACCTCTACTGCTGACGCAGAACAATTTCAAAACCCTTCACAGTCAGCTGAAAACTCTCAGCCTAGCTGCATGGAAAATTCCTTAACATCACATCAGACACTACTCTCCAAAGAAGTGCAGGATGTCATTTTGGAGGCTAGAAGACCATCTACTAGAAAAGCTTACTCCGCAAAATGGAAGCGGTTTTGCTGTTGGAATGAAGAACGAGGGCAGGACCCTAGAAAATTGAACCTACCTCAGATTTTACAGTACCTAGCTGAACTTCTGAGCAATGGACTTTCATTTTCCTCAATCAAAATACATGCCTCAGCAATCTCTGCAGAATTCAACATGGATCCTCCTTTATTCTCACATCCACTCCTACGACAGTTCCTCAGAGGGGCTAAGAACATAAGACCTCCAAGGAAACAGCCAGTGCCAGCTTGGGACCTTAACTATGTACTGGAAAAATTGACATTACCTCTCTTTGAACCAGCTGCTTCAACAGAATTACAATATTTGTCCTGGAAAACAGCTTTTCTCCTGGCCATCACTTCAGCTCGTAGAGTATCTGAGTTACAGGCCCTCATGGCGGTGCAGCCATTTCTCATATTCCATCAGGACAGGGTTTCCTCTGCATCAACCCTTCCTTTATGCCTAAAGTGGTATCTAGGGTAGCCTTAAACCAGGCCATACACCTTCCTACCTTCTACTCTAACCCTCAAAACAAAGGGGAAAGGCTGCTTCACTCTTTAGACATCCATAGGCAGCTACGTTATTACTTGGACAGAACCAAATCCTTCAGAAAATCAGATCAACTCTAGTTTCCTATGCTGTGGGGGTCAAGGGAAACCTGTTACTAAACAGACCATTTCAAAGTGGATTGGTCACTGCATACGCTTTTGTTATTCCTATCATGGAAAGCCTGTCCCTACTGGTATCAGATCTCACTCCACTAGGGCCACAGCCACCTCTACAGCCTTCCTCAGAGGAGTGCCTACTAAAGATATCTTGGAGGCAGCCACTTGGAGTTCTGTACATACCTTCACAAAACACTACCATCTGCCTTTATACTCCAGAACAAGAGCAGGCTTTGCTACTGCAGTTTTGCAGGGCATTCTAGCTCAACCCAGTTCCTATAGTACCTACCACCCTATGCATAGCTTTGGGATTCTACCCATATGTGATTACTGCAGCTGTAATGCACGATGAACATAGTACAGTTTTGTACCTACCATAAATGTAGATGTTCGAGGGCTATTACAGCTGCAGTACAGGTTTCCACCCTCCTTCCCCACTTGGTAAGACCTTGGGGTCTGAATAACTATTCATACCTGCTAACTGGGTTATCCTGCTATGTTTTATTTGCTTACTTTTGTGTATTAGACTTATTTATGTATTGCCTTCCTTTTGGGGCACCTAACATCTGGGGCAAGAAAGACTGAAGAAGATGGCGTCGGCTGTGTCTTTTATACTCTAGCCTTCCTGACGTCAGAAGAGTACGCGACAACAACCGTCGCCGGACCAAGACTTTGGAATTCGGCCGACCGAGGGACCGCCTGCCGGCTGAAAACCCATATGTGATTACTGCAGCTGTAATAGCCCTCGAACATCTACATTTATGGTAGGTACAAAACTGTACTTTTCTCCTTCCTCCTTTTGAAACCAAAAGTGAAAGTATGGTGATCTGTATTTATATCCAGCCAAATGTCTGTTGTTTCTTCTTCCTCTGATGCCAGGGCAGATACAAGTACTACATTATTGCCAGATATATAAAGAGAACAACAAATTATTCTCACTAACCCTGTTTGAGGACTGCAGTCCCACATGGCTGGAATCGAACCAGCCGATGTTGATGTCAGTATTGGATTTGCTGATGGCTGCTGCTGTGGTCTCATTATTGGGAACACATTCTTTGAGGCTGACTCATTCATCTTCGACACTGCCAAGTGTCAGTGACTCTGATGGCAATGCTGTTAGCATCAGGAGTTGGGTGGTCAGTCTTGTCAGTGTGTTTATCATGTGGTTCACTGCTGTAATAATAACCTTAGAGAACTCTACTACAAATTGAGATTCAAATATCCATTTAGAGTTTCAGAGCTGAGCACATTTACCCCCATCTGCCAGGCTGACATCACCATTCCTTCAGATACCTCTACATATCTGACATTAAAGTGTTGTACACCTGGTCATCTTCATGCAATGAATGTGGAAAGAAAGAGCTGAACAGTTCAGTATTCCGCAGAAAGGCTGTAATTAATCTATCAGACAAGGCCACAAATCAAGCGTGAGTAAATAAGATGTTCATGTTGATCACTGCTACAAGTAGCCTTAGCTATATGGGTTATATCCTGCCCAAGGATATAACAGCCAGGCAGCTTCCAAAGCTTCAGGGCACCTTCCACACACTGACAAGCAACTCGAGCTGAGCTGACTAAAAGGCAAGTTTGTGTGCAAAGCCTTTCAGAGCTTTCCTGCTTCAGAAGAGTACACTCCTATGAGGCTTTCAGGGATCGATGATCGGCTTGTGCTTTCCTTTATTGGGAAGATAAGTTCCCTTGGGGGGGGCTTCCATGACTGTTGTTTTTTAATGGACTGTCTCAAGACTGTAATGTAGTTTTTAAACAGAACACGTTTTTTCTGTTAGTTTAAATGTAGTGTAAAATAATGAAAAATGGAGTCATGAAAGGATGGCTCAGTGGTGCAGCAGTTAACGTCGCCTCGCAACAAAGAAGTTCTCTGGTTCAGTTCTCTGCGCTTGTCAGTTTCTTCCCCCCATTCCAAAGACAAGTGTCTGAAGCATTTCTCACCAGGCCTCCGCTGAAAATAGGCTTGGTCATTGTTGGACTTTCCCGGTCAGCAAATGTTAAATAAATTGAAAACATTTTTTTCTTTACAGAAATTGTTTATTTTTCTTTTATGGTGCTGGCATAGTGTTTTAAAGTGCTTTTTACTGTCTCCCCCCGTCAATAAATACGTTTTGTGAACTGGGTAGTGTTTGCCAGCAATTGCTACTTGTGTTTCCCAGGAAAGAGGCACCATTTTCGGCTGGACCATGGAACAGACTACCAGTCCCACAGTCTGTCCTCCTCCTAGCAACTAAAAGAAAACAATAAGCAGACACTTTTGCCACCATAGCAGGCTAGCAATTTACCCTAGCTGCTGGTGGATGACTTTGCTGGGGCCATTTGTTGTACCACATGCCACTCCTGGTTTACCCCAAATCCCTCTGGTGTAGCACCTACAGCCACTATGGATGGGGGAGGGTTAGCAACATCGTGTCTGGCTTGGGGTCTTCTCAGTGGGCAATGGAGATGACCACTGTTTGCCCTGGGAGAGGGAACAGGGAAGGTTTCCCTATTGTGTCAGAATGCTGTGCATTCCCTAGGGAAGCAGATGCTGCCACTAGTAACACAGTTTGGCCCCACTTTTCCTGTCAAAAAACTGAAAACCAAGCATGCGTCTTCTACTCCTCAAAATTATTTGGATTTGAGTAGTTTACTGGTTCTGGATGAGGCTTTAATTCAGCTATTGATCCTTTTTGTAAAGTAGTTTCTGGTAAAAGAAAGAGTGATTCCTCTCTTCCTGAAGAGATTAAAGATTATGAATGTGAACAAGAAGACGCAGTGACTGATGTAATGTTTTTCCTCAGATTTCTGATTCAGACTCTGAGAAGAGCTTAGTTTCTGATTCTCCCTATGAGGGGTTTCTCTCCTGAGACTATTGCTGAAATGTGCCATTTGTTTCAGTGGCAGAACACTGAGGGTTCTCAGTCCCTCAGAAAATACTACAAGTTGTTACAGAAAGATTTTACAGAACCTATACCCATTCCTCCTGTTCTGCCTACTTTAAAGGATGTGTGTGTTACTGCCGGCAGTTTTGCCTGATAGTCAGCCAGCTGCCCCTTAAAGGCAGATAGGATGTATAGAGATCCTCAGTCTTTTAAATTTTTATACAGTATTCCCAAACCTGCTCAGCAGCTATAGCTTTAGTTGATCCTGTTGCTGCTAAGCTCTTGAGTCCAATCCTACTCTTTCTGATAAGGAGGGGAAATTAATGATGCGTATAGGGAAAGAATATATACTTTTGTAACTTTGGATCTGATGTTGTTAATCTCCATTCATTCCTTACTGATTGGTTATCTGTTCCATCCTCGGAACCAAGTCAGCGCCATACCAAGCTTGCGTCTGCCAAAAAATTCTCAGTATAAGATTACCCATAGTGCCTCTCTCCTCATTACCTCAGATCTCATTTGCTGCGTACTTGTGAGGACATGTCAAGCCATTCGCTCTCGGCTAAGTGTTTATTTCTTGATAGAAACCTCATCTGTTTTCATAATATCTGCCGCCCTTTTCTTCCCTTTACCAATCTCTGTATTCTTTACCTTACCATTGTTGGTAATTCCTGCCCTTTATCATCTGTGGTAATTCTTGGGGATACCATTGTTTCTACCTTCTTTTCTACCTACCTTTTGTTAAATTTCCATCCTGGAAAACCCTCTTTTTAGTAGCCATTACATCAGCAAGGAGAATATCTGAACGTCAAGTATTATGCATCAAAACGGCCTTACATGATCTTTCACAAAGATAGAGTATCGCTTTGAACTAATCCTTCCTTTCTCCCCAATGTAGTCTCAGAATTTACTGTGAATCAGACGGTTGACTTGCCAGTTTTCTTCCCAAATTTTTCAAATAAAGGGGAATACTACCTTCATTTACTGGATGCACATAGACAATTACATTTCTACCTGGACAAGACAAAATCATTCAGAAAATCTGACCAACTTTTCATATCCTATGCTAGACCAAAACTAGGAAAGCCAGTTTCTAAAGTTACCTTATCAAAATGGATGAAAGATTCTATATGCCTTGTCTACTCCCTTACCAGATAAGATCAAAGCCCATTCAACCAGATCTATGGCAACTTCAGTGGCCTTTCATTCTAGAGCTTCCATGGACGACATTTGTGCAGTGGCAATATGGACCACTCCACATACCTTTATCACTCATTACAAATTTGATTTAGTCTCCAGGGTGAGAGCTCCCTCTGGCTCAAGTGATGCTCAGGAATATTCTTCTATAAGGGCCTCCCAGGACTAAAAGTAGCTAGGGACTCTGTCCCATCAGTAAGGAATGAATGAAGATGACCAGCACAGATGGAACATTATGATAAGAACATAGCTTCTTTTTCGTAAGTCTGATCAGCTGTTTTTTTCCTACTGTAAGCCCTTTTTAGAGAAACTTGTATCAAAGGTCACCATTGCTCGTTGGATCTCTCAGTGCATAGTTCTGGCGTATTCAGCCAAAGGATGATCTCCACCAGATCAAGTCAAGGCGCATTCTACTAGGTCTATGGCTGCTTTAGTGACTTTTGGTCCAGAGTTTCTTTGGATGCCATTTGCTCTGCGGCTACCTGTGCATCTTCACATACTTTCATCTCCCATTACAAGTTGGATCTTCTATCTGGAAGCAGGGCATCTTTTGGCTCCGCTGTGCTCCAGAATATCCTTCTATGAGGTCCTCCCAGGTTTTTGGTAGCTGGGGACTCTCTCCCACAGGTTGAAGAGCAAATGAAACCAGCAACTTCAGATAAAGAAGTTATGTACTCACCATAACGTTCCATCTGAGTTGTTGCTTTTCATTTGTCTTCAACCATCCCTCCCTCCTTTCCCTTGCCTTACATGGGCTGTGTAGTTGACTGGCCGGAAGAGACATAGCCTTTATTTGGGCATAACTTGTTCTTTCCTATGGTGCTTTCTGGTTATTTTTGCCAAAGGGTAAGGCATCGAGTCAGGGTCGGATGCTATGGTTGGCAGCAAACTATCTGAGGGGAGGAGGGAGACAGGGGCATTATGGGTAGGGGAGGAGCTTGGAGCTCTGATCTGATGCTGGAAAATGCAGCCAAGTTGGATCCGTCCCAGATCCTTGTCCCCCACAGGTTGAAGACAAATGAAAAGCAACAACTCAGATGGAATGTTATGGTAAGTGCATAACTTTTTTATGAAGAAATGGCAAGGGGGTTTCAAAAAGAAGCCTCAAACCTCCCAAAACCATGGACAGTCCAACACATCTGAATGACTATTTCAGAGACTTTGTGAGCTCCCTCTCACCCTGGCCCCTTTTTTCCTCCAGAAACTTTGAAAATCCACATTTATTTTTGGTGACGGATTGTTTCAGATGAATGGGTTTTGAAAATCATTCATACGTGTTACTGATGGCAGTGGGAGGAAATTGCTTATCTTCCAGACCAGATTCTCTTGTTTCCACCTATTCATCGCATGCTATCCCAAGGAGTGATGGAACCAGTTCTTCCTTCCCAGGTGGGGAAGGGTTTTTATTCAAGGATGTTCCTAGTTTCAAAGGAAGAAAATGCTTGGAGACCAGTTTTGGATAATTCTTTCCTAAACCTGTTTATGATAATGTCCAAATTCCAAATGTCACTTCACAACCTGTTACTAGGAAAACTTGGAGGAAGAGGGGGGTAACACTAGACTTAAAATGCTTATCACATCCCTGTTCATCCAGACTTCAGACATTTCTTAATGTGATCCAGAAACGTGCACCCTTATCAGTTCTCTGTCTGCCTTGCACTTTGGACTATACAGTGCACCAAGAATGTTAACAAATGTGTCTAGCTCCATTTATAGCTCATTGCAGGCTACAGGTTATCCACATTATGTTAAGTTGTCTATCTCGCCTTCATTCTTGCTGGTTGGGTTCGGAGCCGATCCTCGGCTTCGACTCGGCCATCTTCAAAAGCTCGAGAGCTGCTTACTGGCTCGAGGCCCCCCCTATATCCCATGATGCCTGGCACTAGATACCCAGATCTCGTTTGCCGCTTCTGCTATGAGGTTGCGTTTACTGGCTCAGGTCGTATTTTTTCACTTTGTTCATAATACTTAGGACTTTTTGTATTTGATTTGATATATACTTATTGTCATAGCATAGTTGTAGGTTCTGTGGTAATTTGTTAGTGTTTAATCCCCCTAAAAAAACTTGTTTTCTCCTTAGAGAGTTTTTCTCCTTCCTCCCCCACTCAAGTTTGCCTTTTTAAGGTAAGCCGTTTTAGTTAGAGGCTTATCCTTGTTTTCTTTTGTAAGGTAGACAAAGTTTTCATTAGAAATTGTGGTAGTTTGTATGTCTTATATGATATAGTGTGTGTGCTGTTAGGGTGTGGTAACTTGTGTGGATTGTGTGTGTTTTTTCCAGTTACCTACTTTCTTTGTATTTAATTTTCCTTTACAGGAATGTCTAAAGACACGAAATTGTCGGGATTCAAGAAGTGTGACTCATGCTGTCAGAAAATGTCTCTGACATATAGTCACACTTCTTGTGTCTACTGCTTGGGCTCCCTACACCTGCAGGACTATTGTTCGGTGTGTCACACCTTTAGTCCAAGAGTCCTGCAGTAGCGTAGGAATAAGCTTATCCTTAGGGGTTTGCTTAAACCTGAAGGATCACCGGCCAAGGCTCAGTCAGTGAAACCTTCTAGGCCATCAAATCCGTTGGCTCCCAGCTTGGAGCCGTCGCCGGGTATGGCTTCTGCTTCAACTTCAGTTCTGGCTGGAACCGAAGTACCTATCTCTAAGCCAACTTAGGCTCCGACTGGAGCCGAAGTACCTATCTCCCAGTCGGCCCCGACTCTTCCGTCGGAGCTGTCAGGGATTTGAAAACGCTCCAGGTCACCATCCTTGGAGTCGATACACTCGGTTCCAGGGTCACCCTTGTTGCAATCGGAGGGGAGTAATCGATCCCACTCTTCTTGGTCGTCTAGGCTATCTGACCATGATTTGGAGAGAGTGGTGAGCAGGCTTTTAAAGTCGCAGGCCCTGGCAAAAATGCTATCCAGCCCTCCTCATCAGGGTTCGGCTCTACCTGTTTCTCCAATAGTTCCTCCTTCGACTCATCCCTTGAGTTCGTAGCCGGAGCATGCTGAGGCTGGAACCGTGGGTCCGTCGGCACCGATACCTCCCCTTTTGGTTCCTTCGTCGGCTCCAATCTGTTCCATGGTGCTGTCCTTGGATGGATCTGGTCGCCGGGACTCCCTCGTCTGCTCCGAGGGGGCGAGTGGCATTGGACCCTTGTCCGACCCCGTTCTCCCTCTCGGAGCTTCAGCGCAGGTGAGTTTGGCTCCTTCATCGGCTTCAGAGCCGTCTCTCTCAATGCCGAGAAGGATCCCGGTCTCTTCGGAGCCGGAGCCTTCTCCTGTATCGGGAAGGGGTGCCTTCGAGGTCATGAGGAGTGTGCTGGCATTTGAGTCAGCCTCACGGTCAGCCTCATCGGCTCCTCCCACCATGGTGCCTGCCTCTGCCCCTCCTCCAGACCCCAAGTGTGAGGAACAAGCGCTGCAGGGCACCCCATTGGGTGTATCTTCCTCTTCCGAGTCCTCCCCCGTTCATTCAGAGGAGCCCCCTCAAAAGAAGAAATGCAAGAGGAAGCATGTTGACTCCCCTGAGTCTGTCACTTCAGATACCGACTTGGAGGAGTCGGAAGGGTCCCCGAGATCCCCCTCTGAGGACGTCTCCTTCTCAGACATCCTTGAAATCCTTAGGCAGAGGGGGAACTGGACTACCCTTAACCCTTCCGAGGATGAGTCGGTATTCCTGGATGCGTTTGGTTCCCGACCCTCCACCTCCTGGGTGTCTCCGCCTTTCGATCCACTGATGTCTGTGGTGGCTCGAAGGCATGGTCAGCTCCAGACACAATGGAACCAACTCCCTGCCGGCCCACAAAATTCATTACTGCCCTTCAAACAAGCAATTTCTGACCATGGTGGTAGCAGCGGCCACTAAAAAGGAGTTGGCTGAAACTTCTTCGTTTGTCCATCCCCCTAATAAGGAATGTAGGACGATGGACAGATACTGGAAGCTGATGTTTTCCTCAATGACCTTTTCCATGAGGTCTCTGAACTATTTGTGCCAGTTTACCCACCTTCAAAGGGATCTCCTTAATGAACTAGGAGATACCCTTCAAGATCCATCAGCTGTGGGGGCCCAGGCTAAGGTTGCCTCCCAGCTGGCGACTCTAAATTCCGTAGTAAACTCCTCCATGCGGCTCATCTCTTATGCATCCGATGGAGCGAGTAGGGCCATAGGCACAGGTGTGGCTCTGAGGAGACACGCTTGGATGCAAGTATGCAACTTTGTGGAACCCTTCAGGGCGTCTTTCACGAACATCCCCTTTGATGGTTCTGCTCTGTTTGGACCACAGGTGAAGGATACCCTTACCAGGTGTGAGCAGGAAGGCAAGACTCTCTCTGCTGTTGGAGTCAGTTTTTCCACCCCTTCAAGACCGTATCCCAATGGTCAGAAGAGTGGGAAAATGTGGTTCCGGAAACCCCAGGGAGCCGTGCCTGACACACGTGGAGAGTTCCCCTCCAGGGGCAGAGGAGGGAACAATAGACGCCGTCCTAGGGGCAGAGGGGGGTCCGCAAAATCAGGGCCAAAGAGAATCCTTCTCTGACAAGCCCTTCCAGCATCCCTGAAGTGCTGCCCGACTGTCCACCTTCAGAGGCAGTCGGGGGAAGATTATCGTTGTACCCAAAAGCCTGGCAAAGTATAACACAAGACAAATGGGTACTTTCTATCATATGCGAAGGCTACAAAATCCCCTTCTTTCGTACTCCACTCTTTTCCAACAAATCCCTTCCAGATGTTCCACCCAATCTAAGGGATCAAGCAGTTCAAGAAATTTCAAAACTGCTAAGAAAAAGAGCCATCCAGTCAGTCCCAGCAGACCAACAAGGATCCAGAATTTACTCAAGGTTCTTTTTGGTACCAAAAGACAGGGGACTGGAGACCCATTCTGGATCTCAGCAGACTAAACAGATCTGTTCAAAGAACGAAGTTCCGGATGGTCACGCTACAGTCCATTTTACCCTTTCTGGGTCAGGACAATTGGATGTGCTCCATAGATCTTCAGGATGCGTACTACCATATCAAAATGGACAGATGCTCCAGAAGATTCCTCCGCTTCCGGCTGGGAGCCAGTCATTATCAGTTCAGAGCTCTGCCCTTTGGTCTCACCACAGCCCCCAGGGTGTTCACCAAATGTTTGGCAGTAGTCACCGCTCACTTGAGATGGCAAGGATTCCAGGTGTTTCCATATTTAGACGACTGGCTCCTTACTGCAACCACCAGGCATCACCTGCTGCGAGCCAGAGACTACACCATCCAAAAGTGCTCCACTCTAGGCATCACAATAAATTTGAAAAGTCTGCATTGTTGCCTTGTCAGTCTATCACCTTTATAGGCGCAAACGTAAACACAAAAGACATGTCAGCGACTCTCCCAGTAGACAGAGTGTTAGCCATTCGAAGACATGTGCAGGTCTTATTAAGATGCAAAAAGATTCAGGCCAGATTCGTCCTAAGAACATTGGATCTCATGGCAGCGGCTATCATACTAGTCCCCCTTGCACGTTTTCACATGAGGATTCTTCAGTGGATGCTGTTCACACAATGGCCCTTCCAGCAACTCCCAATGTCTCACATGATAATGATCACACAGTCATGCAAAAACCAACTTGCTTGGTGGATGGTTTCCCCATCATTACACCAGGGCAGACCGTTCGTTCTTCCTCCTCCTGTAGCTATGTTGACCACGGACGCCTCCCTGATCGGGGAGGGGGGGGCATTTTCAGGGCAGAACAGTCCAAGGCACCTGGCAGCCTCACGAGTACCATCTGCATATCAATGTCTTGGAGATGAGAGCCATGCTTTTAGCATTGCAGGCTCTTTAGAACTCTCTTCCCACCAGGACCATTGCAATTCAAACAGACAATATGTCAGTAGTATGGTACATCAACAAGCAGGGCGGAACCAAGTCATAACCATTATGTCGAGAAGCACTCCGACTTTGGCAGTGGGCGATCTCTTCCCAACGGTTTCTGATAGCGCACATCCCTGGGAAGTCCAACATTATAGCAGACAGGCTGAGCAGAGCAATTTTCATGCCTCACGAGTGGTCTCTCAATCAGACTGTGGCGGACAAAATCTTCCGCAAATGGTGTCAGCCTTGCTGCAACCCCTTTTGCCACCCCCTTCAACAGCAAGTGTGACAATTTCTTCTCTCTTCCCGGACACTTACTCAGAGATGCTCTAGTTCAGGATTGGCCTCAGTGACTTCTTTATGCATTCCCTCAGTTTCCCCTGATTCCCAAACTAATTCAGAAAGCTACCACATTGGGATGCAAGATGATCCTCATTGCCCCTTACTGGCCTCGACTAATTTGGTTCCCGTTCCTGCATCATCACCTTCGGGAGCAGCCCTGGACCCAATTCCAGACCTCCTGATCCATCATTCGGGTGGGCTGCAGCAATCTCTTCAATCTCTCAAGCTCAGTGCTTGGTTTCTCCACTTCCAACCTTAGCCAGGCTTCTGAGCATCTCCCACTTGGTGCGTGAAATCATCCTATCCTCGCATAAGTCGACCACTAGGAAAACTTATGCTAGTAAGTGGAAACGTTTTTCCTTATGGGCAGAGACCAGAAATATAGACCCCTTTTCAGCCCCTGTGCAGCATATTTTAGAATTTCTAGCAGAACTTTTTTGAGCTGGATCCTCTTCTGCCACGATTAGAGTTCAGCTATTTCAAACTTTCATACGGGCCTATCTGATTCAAGCATCATGTCCCATAAGCTTTAGCCTTTCTTAAAGGGACCACTCTACTCAGGCCCCCAGTAAGAGATCCCCCACCTCCGTGGGATCTGAATTTGATTTTAGCTTCCCTGATACTTACCCCTCTTTGAACCGGCAGCTTCTTGTTCTTTGAAGATGTCCTTCATCCCACAGCCCTTAGCTAGCTATACCTCTCTGTCTGTGGTGGATGATTCAATGATGTTTGCCCCTGGCCTCAGATTCTTACTCCCCAGCCCTGCCCAAACCAGACAGATTTTACAGGGTGCCAGATACTCATCACCACCTTTAAGGCCCGGGGCCCACATGCTCAACAAGGGTTTCGGGAGGATGGATCACATTCACATCACCTGCACATCAAAAGAAATGCTGGCAGTAAAACGGCAAACCAAAAAGTTCAAACAAACCATTCAAAGAAAGAGGGTTGATGATAAAGGACAGACAGCACCACAGTTATGTGGGTACATCAACAAACAGGAGGCACCATTCATACCCCCCTATGCATAGAAGACCAAGCCGAATGGAGAAAGACCATCCCCAGAGATAGACCTATTCAATGGGGAACCACATCAAAAGACCTCCTCAAATCTCCTCAAGGACCACCAGCTCCACTAATTCACTGCACCCACTTCACTTCCTTCAACCTGGAAAGGCTCTCCAACTCTCCTTATCTCCCACCTCCTTGATCCATTCCTTGAAAACACAAGGAAGAACGTAATAGGATAATCCTGATAGCCCCAATAATCCTGATAGCCACTGGTACCCACTACTGAAGAGTATGTCTGAACAACATGTGGTTGAATTTCCTCGAAGGATGTTAATGCCAGAAACTGATGTTAACTCAGAAACTTGAACTAAAAAACGCTGCAACCTGAAAACATTGCATGTACATGCAAAAGCGCTGCAAGCTAATGCAGAAAACATCCAAAGAGTTAAAATAATTCCTCTTGAATTCCAGAGAGTATCCAACAAGAAAGAATCTAGTTGGAAAAGGAAAGATTTTTGGAAATGGAAACTGGAAAGGGAAAAAAATGAAAGAGATGTAAAAAAAATCCATGTGACTGGTCAATCTGGTCAACTTCTTCTGTTCATTCTTCTTCATTTCTCCATCAAGATACATGCATCAGCTACTTCAGCAGCAATACAGCTTTGATCCTCCTGTTTTCCTCTGTTTTTTTCGCCCTTTGCTCAGACAGTTCCTCAGAGGAATCAAGAATGTCCTCTCAAAAACCACACATTACCCCAACTTGGGACCTAAACTTTGTGAAAAGGACACTAGTACCACACCCTTCAGAACAGCAAGCACACCAGTTACCTACAACACCATGGAAAGAAAACTTCCTACTGGCAATTACTTTCAGCAAGGGAGGTTTTCAACTACAGGCTGG
This sequence comes from Protopterus annectens, assembly GCF_019279795.1. NCBI lineage: Eukaryota > Metazoa > Chordata > Ceratodontiformes > Protopteridae > Protopterus > Protopterus annectens. The sequence goes on along the minus strand of NC_056737.1, from coordinate 729,179,183 downwards.
CCTTAATGGCAGTGCAACCCTTCTCTTTCCACAGACCAGAGATGAGCGGAGATCTAACTCCACATTTATGCCTAAGGTGGTGGTAGAGTATCTTTTAAACCAGGCAATCCACTACCTACCTTCTTCTTCCCAACCCACAAAACAGAGGGGAAAGAATACTGCATACCTACAGAACAAAAATAAGAGAAAGCTTGACCAACTTTTAACAGAGGAAGAAGGAGGAAGGGCTATTTCCAAACAGATCTCCAAATGGATAGGAAAAATGACGATACTGTTACTTTTCCATGGAAAACCAATTCCACAGAACATAAGACCTCCTCATTCTACAAGGGGCAACAGCCACTACCACAGCCTTCTTACGAGAGTGGCAACCAAAGACATTCCTGCATCCTTTATTCCAGCATTCCCGAGCAGGGTTTGCCACTACAATGCCTGCAGGATCCTGGGTAACACCTCCTACTACCACCTATCCTCCCTCCTCCTCTATTATGGTGAGTATCTCCCTGACTCCTTATGCAGAGATGCCCATTTGAAGATCAGCAGACAAAGTTTTACAAAAAAATAGTTATGTAATGTAGATGTCCTATAAGGATAGCATCTGCATCTGTCTCCCCCCCAGGGTTTCCTCCCTGGTGTTAGGGTCTAAGCTAATTCCCAATAGCTTGCTGCTGGGCTTTATAGTGTATTTGTTTGTATATATGTACATATATGCTTTTTATTTTGTGTTTACCTCTCATCATTTGAACTGCATCTATCCAAATTTTTACCCTGCAAGGGGGCTCTGGGCATCTGGGGCAAGAAACACTGAGGAAAATGGCGCCGCTGATTTGCTTTATGCACCAAGACCAGAGATGATGACGGGTGGAGGGCGACATCAGCGAAGCGGACCCCGACTTTGAATCCGGCCGACTGCAGGGGGCTGCCTGGCGAGACAAACCACTACTGTTATGAGACTGCAGATGCTATCCAGTTCGGATCATATATTATGGGTAGGTACAAAACTGTACTTTTCTTTCTTGGAAAACCCTTCTTCTGGTTGCAGTTACGTCAGCCAGAAGAGTTTCTGAACTTCAGGCTGTTTGTGTTCGTCCTCCTTACCTAGTTTTTCACAATGATAGAGTTTCTCTTCGGACTAACCCTTCCTTTCTTCCAAAGGTTACTTCTGATTATAATTTGAATCAGTCCATTGACCTACCTGTATTCTTTCCAAATTATTCCAACAAGGCAGAATACAAGTTACATCAGTTGGACATTTCATAGACAGTTACGATTTTACTTGCATAGAACCAAGCAAATCAGAAAATCAGACCAGTTGTTCCTGTCCTACGCGGAGGGAAAACAAGGTATACCAGTGTCAAAAGTAACCTTATCTAGGTGGTTGACTTCTACTATTACTTTTATATATCAGTTGAGAAGTAAAGAGCTTCCTGCTAAACCCAAAGGTCACTCCACCAGAGCTTTAGCTACTTCAGTGGCTTTTCAGGCCAGATTGCCAATGGAAACTATTTGTGCGGCATCTACATGGGCTAATCCACATACCTTCATTTCACATTATAAGCTGGATGTGGCCTCCAGGAGCAGAGCTGATTTTGGTTCCACTGTTCTGAAGAGCCTGTTCCGATGAGCCACCCAGGATTGAGGTGCTAGGGACGCTGTCCCAACCAACAAGAATGAAGGCGAGATAGACAACTTAACATTAAGAAGTTATGTACCTACCATAATGTTCCATGTTAGTTGTCTTCTTCTCGCCTTCTTTCTTGCGTCCCACTCTCCATCCCCCTATCCTAGTAGACCGAGAAGAGTTCCTTAGGTTTGTTTATCACTGGCTGAGTCTTCTCTGGCTATTACTTCTGACTGTCAGTCTCTCCAGTAGGTTCATGTATCCTACTGCAGTTTACTGTATAATTATAATTGTTATTATTGTGTCTTTAGTTAGGTTACCAAATGAGATCTGGGTATCTAGCGCCAGGCATCATGGGATATAGGGGGGGCCTCGAGCCAGTAAGCAGCTCTCGAGCTTTTGAAGATGGCCGAGTCGGAGCCGAGGATCGGCTCCAAACCCAACCAGCAAGAAAGAAGGCGAGAAGAAGACAACTAACATGGAATGTTATGGTAGGTACATAACTTCTTATTCCCATATTTAAACGACTTGCTTACTTTTGCAAAGTCTCTTTCAAAGTGTCAGGAATCTCTTACACAAGCTGGAATTCAAAGAGAACTTTCAAAAGCTGTAACTGCTTCACACACGATTGTGTTACTGTGATGTCAGACACCTCAGTTTAAAGGGCTTTCTTCCACAGGAAAAAGATATTCATTTAGATTGATTTCTACATTTTTTCATTCAGACTTCAGTCTGTGCAAGGGAATATCTCAGGTTTTTGGGTCTCACGACATCTATAATTCTCATGATACCCCTGACAAGACTCCACATGCAAAAGAATCAGTGGTATCTAAAATCCATTTAGTCCCATCATCAATACCCTTTATCTTTTCAAATCCCAGTGCTGGGGTTTGTAAGAAGAGAAATATTGTGGTAGAAACGGCAGATATCCCTAAATCCTGGTCTCCCCTTTTCCCCCTCCCTACTCCAGCGTAGTCACCACAGATGCTTAAGACTTTGCTTGGGGGAGCAGTTTCAGGAGGGATAAAAATGCACTACGTGTGGGACACCAAGGACATGTGGAAGCACATAAATATCAAGGAGATGCTTGCCCTAGTGAAGGCACTCAACTCTCTGAACCTTCTTTGATCCCCAGGACCTCTTGAAATGGTTATTCAGTGCCAGTCATGTGGTGCATTAACATGCAAGGGGTAAATTGGTCGTATCCCCTTTGCATACTAGCCATGTTAGCTTGGGATACATCGTCACAGCACACTCGCTCTACAGTCATCCTGCATTCCTTCAGAGCAAAATTGCAATGGAAACTAGATCAGAGGATCTTCCAAAATTTGATCCATCTGTGGGGAGTTCCTCAAGTAGACCTCTGTCTCCTTTCTGAACAACCAAGTGGTAAAATTCTGTTCCACCTGTATGCTTTTCCACCAATATCCAGAGTAATTCTGAGGATTCGGAAAGAATCCCTCATGATCATTTTAGTGGCACCCTTCTGGCCCAAGCAACTGTGGATCTCGCTGCTTTTGGAAATAGCCAGGGGCAATTACCACAAGTTTCCTCACAAACTGGATCTGCTCACACAAGAACAGGGATGTTTGATGCACCCTGAAATTAGTCATCTTCAACTTTCTGCCTGGATCATTGAGTCTTTATTCCTTTTAGTCACCTGTTTACTGAGTTCATGCTGCAAATTTTAATAAAGGCAAGAAAGCCTGCTACTAGAAAATCAAATATTAGCAAATGGAAAAGTTTTTCTAGTTGGTGCCAACAACATAACCACCACCCATTCAGGACTAGCTGATGTCCTTTGATGTTCTCCCATAGCACCGTTTTAGTATTCATAACTTATGGGATCTCCTGCCAAGAGTAGCCTTTTGTCCAGTCAGTATACCAAAGCCTTTATATCCTCCCAGCACTGTATGGCAGACATATGCTCCAGCCTAGATGTAAGGCATAAAGGTGACATAAAAACGCTGTATTCATAGGACTTGTCATTAGTGCAAATGCCACGTTGATCATCAGTCTGAACCCCCTTTGCTGAACTAGTTTCTACTGAACTGTTTACAGATAAGTGTCCTGGTGGGGTTCCTCTTTTTTTCTTCCTGTACTTGCTTAGGGTTCATGTCATCTAAGAAGGGTAAATGTCGGTATGGGAGGCAGATTCCGAATAAAGATGGTCACAAGAAGTTTTTATTCTGCCTATGTGCTTCACGTGATCATACCCATTGTGCCATTTATCGTTCTTTTGTTCCCAAATTGCTTTGCAGCCATCTGTCCACTGTATTGATTTATCTAGAAAGTGTCATAGTTTTGACTCTGGGTATCCCGGCCAAATCCACCCACCCTTAGGTGCAGCTGTCTTTTAAAAAGAAGCACAATAAGTCTCAGTCTGACTCTGCTGTTGTCCAGCCTCCACAAGACATCTCAGTGAAGGTGAGTGAAGATCCTAAAGACCATTTAGTGCAGGCATCAGTTTCCTCTCTCATGACCCTGCCAGAGGCCAGCATAGAACCGTTTTTTTCACACATTCTTTGAGGCAATTCAGGCATCCACAATGGATATTGAGGGGGACCGCAGCTGATCATTTCTGAGGGGGGCCTATGGGGTTTCCTCAGATTTTGGTGAGAGAAGAGGTCCCTGGTACCCTTATTGGGTACAGGCATGGCTCAGAACCTCATAGGTTGGTCAGAACAGATGTCCCATTAAATAAAAAGCAGAAAACTAAGTACATTGCTAAGGATCTTCAGAAAGAATGGAAGGATTTTACTCTGGCCTTGTTCAGTGCCCTGATGGCCTTAAGACCACTTCAGGGGGGTGTCTGTTTCTGCTTTTACTTGGTTCTCTAATCCAGCTAAGTGGACTAGGGAGTGTGATTGTTCAAATGAGGAAGTTGATTCAGGGGATAAGTCATTTGCTTACTCTAAAATTACATCTCCTTTAGACTATGGGTCTTAAGGAGGAGGATTCTTTGCATCCTCTCCCTTTGAGGAGTTACCCTTTGGGGACACAATCATTCACATGATGGAATATTTTAAGTGGGACTGCTCAAAGGTTTCTGATATTCAAAAAGTTTGTATGAGCTGTTGCAGATAGAATCTCCTAAACGTTCTGTAGTTCTCCCTGTGGTAGATGCCTTGTTTGATATTTTTGCAGCTGCCTTTTTAGCTCCTGATTCCTGACCTCTGGCCGCTAAAAAATCGGACTCTTTTTATTACAATTGCCCTCCTTCAGACACTATTGTGGTCTCTCCCTCTCTAGTAAAGACAGTAGGACTATGGGGAGGTTGGGGGAAAAAATGTATGCTGCTGCCACCCTGACCTTTCAGTACCATTAATTATCAATCCCATATGACTGTGCAGGTTTTATCTGTTTTGTCACATCTTAGGGGGGAGTATGTCCAAACTCCTTGACTCTGAATGAAGGTCTGCTGCCATTTTGCAGGCTGCCCATCACTCCATCAAATGTAGTTATGATGCAGCTGATGCATCCTCTAGAGTTACTGCTTCTATTTCAGTTATGAGGAAGGTATTCTTGGCTTCACCTATAAGCCTTGCCTGATATTAAGGCCAAGCTCATAGGTGCTCTTTTGGACAATCAGAATCTCTTTGGTGTAGAGCTGCTGCTGACTTGTTTAAGACTCTAAAGGACAACGGCGGAGGGATGCAGGATCTGTGTTTCTCTCCTACCCAAATTTCCAAGAAACTTTCTAAGTCTACCTTTGTGCGTAGGCAGCCTTGTCAGCCTTCCAAAGGAAAATGAGGGTTCCTAAAAGTATGATGTGAGAGTGTTCAATCTCACCGTTTGTTCTTACACACGGGTTCGGAGCCGATCCTCGGCTCCGAGTCGGCCGCATCGCAAAGCTCTGAATCTCAGAGAAGCTCGAGACCAGCCCATATCACACAATCCTCCCTGCCATTACTCAGATCTAGTTTGCCCCTGCAACAGATCGGATCGAGGAGAGCTCGGACCAGAAAAAAACTTGATAATTGGTTAGTTTCCAGATAAGCTGCTTATTTTTTGCTCAAATAAGTTTATATTTCTTAGTATTATAAGTTTATATTTCTTAGTATTATATAGAAGTGCTGTGTGTGTGTGTGTGTGTGTGTGTGTGTGTGTGTGTGTGTGTGTGTATTACCATTATATATTCCCTTTTATTCTTCAGGCACCTTTCCGTGGCCTAACCCCCTTTTCTCTAGACTTATATAGGGTTTTTCTAGACATATATATATATATATATATATATATATAGGAATTAGTGATTCATAGTTGTTTTTCTTCTGTATCTGTCTAGTGAAGTGTTTTTTACTTTTAGTCATGTTGGAAAAAGCTAAATCCGGCTTTAAGAGATGTCAGTGTGGGCAGAAAATGTCCATTACTGACAATCACGCTTCCTGCGTTTACTGTCTTGGCCCTCTCCACCTTCAAGAGGATTGTTCTATTTGTCATTCCTTTAGCGGGAGGGTCATGACAGACGCAGGAAGCTTATAGACAGAGGATTACTTAAGCCTGCCTTTCAAGAGGCTTTGGACAAGTCGGATCAGGCTTCTAAATCCTTGAAGGGGTCGAAGATGTCTGAGCCCATGTCATTGGCTCAGAGTTCATCTTCTAGGGTTCGTTCGCCGGTTCCACAGACCTCGGGACCGAGCGTCGAACATTTATCTTTCACTGAGCCCCAGATCTTGGAACCGGTGTCGGAGCTGCCACCACCGTCCATTCTTCGGCTCCTTCTACCCGTTCTTCCAGACCGTTATCTGAGACAGATGTGGATCGTGTCGTGCAGAAACTCATGGAAAACACGGCCCTTTTTAAGTTGATTGCAGTTTCCTCCCAGTTGGTGTCGAAACTAGAAGGCCTCCCCATATCTCCAATGGGTCCTCCTTCAAGACCCATCCAGATCACGGAGCCGGGAGAGGATGACCTGATGATAGTGGAGCCCTCGGTGCCAAAACTGTCCATTGCACGATCGACACCATTGACTTCGACTCCTTGAACCGGGGAGTCGCGGAGCCGACGGTCTCTCCTCGGTTCCGGGACCGAGAGTCGTGCCGACCTGTCGGTGCCGACTCTCCCTCTCGGGGCCTCTGCGCAGACTGGCTTGGCTCCGTCCTCGGGGTCAGAGTCCACGGCCCCTGGGTCTGGGATGCTCCCATGTTCTTCAGAACCGGGGGAGTCCTCGGCCCGGGGTTTGGGGGCTTTTGACCTTATGAGGAAAGTATTGTCTGCACAGACAACCACTTCATCAGGGGAATCTTCTCCTTCCCCAAAAGAACCGCTTTCTGTTTCTGCTCCCACAACCCATCGAGAGCGTAGAGCCCCATTGCCTCAGCCACCCCCAGAGGGTTCCCCCTGTTCCTTGGAGGCCTCACCAGAAGCCCCCTCTGATGAGGTCCCGAGGAAACGGTTGTGCAAGAGGAGGCACATAGATTCCCCACAGGAATCTCTAACGTCTGACACCGACTTGGATGAGGCAGAGGGGTCCCGCAAGTCACCCTCTGAGGATGTATCATTTGCAGACATCCTGGAGATCTTGAAACAGAGGGGTGCTTGGCAATCCCTAGCCCCCACTGAGGATGAGTCGGTGCTGCTGAAGGCTTTTGGGGCTCAACCTTCTACCTCCTGGGTGACTCCGCCCTTCGATGAATTAATGGAATTGATTGCTCGAAGGGCGTGAGAGGCACCTGACACAGTGGAACCAGTCCCTAGGAAACCAAACAAGTTTATCACCGCCCTCCAGGATAAACTTATCTCACCAAGGGAGTTCCGGTCGATGCTATGGTGGTGGCGGCAGCCAAGAAAAAGGAGATGTCTGAGTCTTCCTCATCTGTTCATCCTCCTAATAAGGACTCTAGGACTATGGACATATATGGGAAGCACGTTTTTAGTTCAGCGACTTTTTCCATGCGTTCGCTAAACTATTTGACTCATTTCACACGTCTGCAGAGGGATCTCATCAAGGAGCTGACAGATACCCTCCAGGGTAACACAAATGCTGCTGTTTCAGATAAGGTAACAGCACAACTTAACACCCTTACCTCCATAGTAAACTCATCCATGAGGCTCATCTCGTAAGCAGCCAAAGGATCGAGTAGAGCTGCAGCTTCAGCGATTGCTCTTCAAAGACAATCCTGGATGCGGCTGTGCACGTTTGCGGAACCGTTCAAGTGTTCCTTTGCCAGTGGCCCCTTTGATGGTGCCACACTCTTGGGCCCAAGGTTAAGGAGACTCTGACTCGGTGTGAGCAAGAGGAAAGACCCTGTCTGCTGTCGGGGTCTGTTTTTCCGCTCCAACTAGACCGTACCCCAAAGGGCAACAAGGCGGGAAAATGTGGTTCCGTAAGAATCAGGGATCTTTCCAAGCCACACAGAGTGATACCCCCTCCAGAGGCAGAGGGGGGGTAGAAATGGAAGACGCCGCCCCGGCGGCAGAGGGGGTCCGCATAACCAAGGCGACAGGGATTCCGTCCCTGGGAAGCCTTTCCAGCACTCCTGAAGGGAGGCCCGGCTGTCCTGCTCTGGAGGCAGTCGGGGGTCGCTTGGCTTTATACCCACTGGCCTGGCTAAATATTACTTCGGATTCCTGGGTACAAAGCATTATAACCAGAGGATACAAAATCCCCTTCACATCAACTCCACCTCTACAAAGAAGGCTTCCAGATGTGCCACCCCGTCTGCAAAGCCCAGCAGCTGTAGAAATTTCAAAGCTGCTCGAAAACAAGAGTCGTCTAACCAGTCCTGGCAGACCAAAGTGGATCCGGAACTTACTCAAGGTTTTTTTTAGTTCCAAAAAAGACAGGAGACTGGAGACCGATCTTAGATCTCAGCAATCTCAACACCTTCGTGAAAAAGGAAAAGGTCCGGATGGTCACGCTTCAATTGATCCTTCCATTCTTACAGAAGGACGATTGGATGTGCTCTATAGATCTCAAAGACGCGTGCTACCACATCAAAATGGCCAGACCGTCCAGAGATCACCTGCGCTTCCAGCTGGGAGCCAGTCACTTTCAGTTTCGAGCTCTGCCCTTTGGACTCACCTCAGCCCCCAGGGTATTCACCAAATGCATGGCAGTAGTTGCGTCTCACTTGAGACGACAAGGATTCCAGGTGTTTCCCTATCTGGACGACTGGCTCCTCACTGCCACCACCGAGCGTCGCCTCTTGCAAGCCAGAGACTACACAGTCTACCTTTGTTCCCACCTAGGGATTTCGATAAACTTCGAAAAGTCTTGCTTATCGCCCTCACAGCGTATTTCATTCATCGGAGCAGACCTAGATGCACGATTAACACTGCTAAAGCTCCCCCCAATAAGGGCGTCAACCCTCAAACAGCAGGTGGTTCTTCTACTAGAGAGCAAGAAAGCCCCGGCCAAACTGGTGTTGAAAGTTTTGGGACTAATGGCAGTGTCACTAATCGCAGTTCCTATGGGAAGATTACACATGAGGATCCTACAATGGCTGCTCTTTGCGCAGTGGTCGTTCCAACACTTACCCCTAGCGCACGAGATTCTGATAACAGACTCTTGCAGATGGGACCTCTCATGGTGGGTGGACAATCAGAACCTCACTATGGGTCGTCCGTTTGTTCTACCCAGTCCAACGGCCACAATAACCACGGACGCTTCCCTGATAGGGTGGGGGGGGCCTTTTTCAGGGAAGAACAGTCCAAGGGGAATGGTCCAACATGGAGTACACTCTACACATAAATGTTCTGGAGCTGAGGGCGATGTTCCTGGCGTTGCAACACTTCCAAGCCCTCTTACCTATAGGAACAGTAGCAGTTCAGACGGACAACATGTCTGTGGTCTGGTACATAAACAAGCAAGGGGGAACCAGGTCTTATCCGTTATGCAGAGAGGCCATGAGAATTTGGCAATGGGCAGAGTCCACGGGTCGCTTTCTGATAGCAACGCACATCCCGGGGTCATCCAACGTCATTGCGGACAGGTTGAGCAGAGCCATCCTGTTACCTCACGAGTGGTCCCTCAATCCACAGACGGCGGAAAAGATCTTCCGCAAATGGGGCCAGCCTTGCTGCGATCTATTTGCTTCCCCATTGAATGCAAAATGCAGAAGCTACTTTGCCCTTCTACCCCCTCTGGGGGATGTCCCCAGGGACGCACTGATACACGAAGGCCCGGGTCTCTTGTACGCATTTCCACCTACTCCCTTGATTCCCAGATTTCTACAGAAAGCCAGGAACCTGGAAAGGACAATAATGCTCATAGCCCCATTCTGGCCTCGGCAGATATGGTTCCCCTTTCTTCGAGCCTATCAAATAGAGGAACCGTGGATTCTGGACCCAGTACCAGATCTACTGACCCATTCGTCGGGAGTTCCTTACCCGTCTCTTCAGTCCCTCAAACTAGCAGCTTGGCTGCTCCGCTTCCCTGCCTAGCCAGGTCTGATCTACTCTCCCCGGCAGTTCAACACATTCTGGTTGCTTCTCATAAAGCTTCCACTACTAAACTCTACAGGAGTAAGTGGAAACGCTTTGTGTACTGGGCGTCTAGCCAGCACTTAGACCCCCCCTGGTAGCTCCTCTACATAATGTTTTGGAATTCTTATCTATCCTCTTTCACGAAGGAGCTTCTACTTCCACCCTAAGAGTACAGTTGGCGGCCATATCGAACTTCCATATTGATGAGGAAGGTTCTCCCATTATGTCTCACAGACTTTGTAAGGCCTTTATGAAAGGAACCTTCCATCTTAGACTGCCCGTCAGAAAACCTTTCTTTCCATGGAGCTTGAATTTGTTACTTTCGCAACTCATGTTGCCACCCTTTGAACCTGCTTTGTCCTGCCTCTTAAAGTTCTTATCGTGGAAGACACTGTTCCTCGTCGCTGTGACTTCACCTCGTAGAGTGTCAGAGTTGCAAGCATTATCGGTCAGACCGCCTTACTTGATATTCCATCCAGATAGTCTCTTTGCGTACAAATCCATCTTTCCTTCCAAAGATATGTTCAGTTACGAATATTAACCAATCTATAGAACTCCCTACCTTTTTCAAGAACCATACTAACAAATTGGAGTATATGCTGCACAAGTTGGATGTTCACAGGCAATTAAGATTTTATTTGGATAGGACCAAAGCTTACAGGAAGACAGATCAGCTCTTCGTCGCGTTTGCAGACAATAAAAAGGGCATGGCAATTACTAAACGTACATTATCTAAATGGTTTGCTGATTGTATAGCCTTTGTATACTCTAAATCAAATCAGTCCTTACCCACCAAACCTAAGGCCCATTCTACCAGATCCGTCTCCACTTCCTTGGCTCATGCAGCTCGCTTGCCTTTGGACACTATTTGTGCAGCAGCCACGTGGTCTAAGCCACATTCTTTCATCAATCATTATAGAGTGGACAAAGTCTCCAAAGATAGGACATCTTTTGGTTCCACTGTACTTAGGAACGTTCTTCCATAAGTCACTCGGGGTGACGGAGCTAGGGACGCTACCCGTGTGTAAGAACAAACGGCGAGATTAAACACTCTCACATAAAGAAGTTATGTCCTTACCATAACATTCCATGTGGAGTGTTCATCTCGCCTTTGTTCTTACATTCCCTCCCTTCCCCTCCCCCCGTGTTTTGGAAGAACTGGTAGGATTAGATTCTGATCGACTTGTCTTAACCCCTTCTGGGGTATATGGTCCAGTGTATCATGGGGCATATGTTTATACCCTTAGTTATTGCTATGGTGAGAGAGTGTCTCAATGCCTGAGAGAGTGTATAGTTCTTGCACCGGAGGTGTTGGATTTTTGGTCTGGTTTGTTTGCAAACTAGATCTGAGTAATGGCAGGGAGGATTGTGGGATATGGGCTGGTCTCGAGCTTCTCTGAGATTCAGAGCTTTGCGATGCGGCCGACTCGGAGCCGAGGATCGGCTCCGAACCCGTGTGTAAGAACAAAGGCGAGATGAACACTCCACATGGAATGTTATGGTAAGGACATAACTTCTTTTTCACTGATAAACCCACCCAGACTTCTAAAACTCAAAAGCCCTCTTTTCAGGAAAAATCTGCTTTCATCTGATATATTTTCTCCCCTTCCCCTCGGCCAGGTTCCCTGTCTCTCAGACTTTCTCTATAACTTCTTGTCAAGCAACAGATAACTTCAAACTCTTGGAATCTATCCATTATTCTTCATGGTTATTTCAAGGTATAGAAATCCCTTCCCCCTTTCTATGGTCTTCCTCAACCTCCCCCAGATCATCATCTTTATTTTTCTAGAATTCTGCAGTATTTACTGGATTAGGCCACCATTCAATCCATTCAGTACCCCAAAGAAGAACAGGATTTTACTCCAGAATTTATTGTTCCCAGAAAAGAGGGATCTTGGAGACCAGTCCTAGATCTTTATTTTCTTAATACCTTTCTAAAGATTCCGTCCTTTCAGATTCATTCCCTCCAGACTCTATCATCCCTCTTACTTCCACAGGCTTTCTTGGTCTCCCCAGATGTAAAAGATGCCTATCTTCATATTCCCATTCACCCTCTATGCAGGAAGCTTTTACGTTTTTTGTTTCTTCCTCTCATTTTCAGTTCTGTGCTTTGTCCTTTGGTCTTTGAACAGCCCCAGGACTGTTCAAATATCTGGTCCCCGTCATAGCCTTTTGCAAGTTTCAGGGAATCCAGATATTCCTTTATCTGGGCAACCTGCTTCTTCAGGCTCCCTCCCAATCCAGGCTTTTGCAGGATGTTTCTCATGCACAGTCTACCCCTCCTCAAGACCACATTTTTCTGGTTGGATTCAGCAGATTTTCCTCAGGGACTGTTTTTCAGACTCCTACCCCTACTCAGGAGCTATTCACAGTCACTTCCAATCTGGGATGGGGGGCCTCTTCCAACAATCTGAGGATTCATCAGAGAACAGACCACATCAGGTAATGAAATGAGTGCTCATTCTTAGTCTTCAGGCCTTCCATTCTATTTGGTCTTCAGGCCCTTTGACGGTGTTTGCAGTTGTGTACATTAGCAAAAGAGGACAAAAGGTCTTATCTTCTTTGCAGACTAGCCCTTCAGGCCTGTGATTTAACTATCTGCCATCAGGTAACCCTTCAGGCAGTGTACATCCCTTCAAGACAAAATTTCGTGGCTGAGTAGGTTCAGAATACAACATCACGAATGGATGCTTCATAGAGAGATGTTTCTGGACATAGTACATTGGTGGGGTATTCCTCAAGTGGATCTTTTTGACTCTCCTCTGAATAGACAACTTCCTTGTTTCTGTGCCAGAGTCCCACGTCCTCTGACTTAGATGGTAGACGCTGTCTTTTTCTTAGACGGGATGTTCCTATATGCTTACCCTTTTCTTCCTCCTCTTCCCAGTGTCCTGTACAAGATCAAGGAGGACTCCCCAAAGATTTTGCTGGTGACTTCTTTTTGGGCCAGAGAGATCTGATTCCCCCTTTTCTTTCACCTGGTCAGGGGCTATCATCACAGGTTACCTCACCAGATGGATCTTCTCACACAAGACAAGGGGTGTCTCATTCACCCTCACTTGTCAACCCTTCATTTGACAGTTTGGGTGTTAGGATTTTGATCCCTTTTCAACATCACTTTTCTGAGGACTGTGGCTAAATGGAAAAGATTGTTGGTTTGATGTTTAAGCATCGCCAGGATCCCTTTTCAGTGGAGGTCCCTTTGGTCCTTTTTTACTTGTGAGAGCTGCTCCATACTGGCTTAGCATATTCTTCTGTTAAATCTCACTGGTCAGCAATTTCTACTTGTCTGTCCTTGAACCCACGTTTGGCCTCTCGTTTTGAGGTAAATTTCTTAAAGGTGTCCTTATACGCAAGAAAACCTATTCCTTCCTCTTGGGACCTTAACTTTGTTCTAAAAAAAAAAAAAAAAAAAAAGCCTCAAGCTCCTTTTGAGCCAGCTTCCTCCTCCTCTTTGCAATGCTGTTCCTGGAAGACTGTTTTGTTGGTTGTAACTTCAGCCAAGAACGTTTCTGAATTTTAGGCTCCAATGGCTATTCCTCCCTTTTTGATTTTTCATAAGGGTACCGTGTCTCTGTGTACTCATCCTTCATTTATGCTCATGATGGTCAATGAGTTGCCTCTTAATCGGTCTATCCAGCTTCCTTCCTTTTTTCCTTCTCTGCAAACTGCTAGTGAGAAGGTTCTTCACACCTTGTATCTCCATAGACAGCTCAGGTGTTATTTGGATAAGACAAAATGCTATTCACAGATCTGAGCAGCTTTTTGTTTCCTTTCATGCTAGGCTATTGGGTTTGGCGGTTTGTAAGCAAACCATCTCCTCCTGGGTTTCCAGGGCCATTTTTTGTTGTTCCTTTCATGGAAAACAGCTTTTTGTTTCAGCTAGGTCTCATTTTATGAGGGCAATGGCCTCTTCTGGAGCTTTCCTCAAGGGTTTGGATATTAGAGCCATCCTAGAAGCTGCCATTTGGTCCTCTTCCCATACTTTTACTAAGCATTACAAGTTGGATGTCATTTTCAGAGCCAGGGCAAGATTTGCCAGGACTATCCTTCATGGGTTTATGGAGGACTCCTGTGTGCCTTCTTCCTGCCATCCTTTTCACTATCTTTGGTAGTCTCCCATAGGTTGTGAATACTGCAGTAAAGATATGGAAGGGGCATAGTACAGTTGAGTATAATTTTAACAGTAGGTGTCATTCTGTTAACTGTTGCAGTATTCGGCCCCTCCCTCCTGCCCCCTTTTGTCTTGCTTCTGTTGGGAACTCTCTGTTGGCCCGGGGGGGATCTCTTTGACTCTCTCTCTTCTGTTTCTTTTTCTCTCCAGATCTGTATGTTCACTTTCTACTCGGGTGGCTGTAATTCTGGACACTTTAGTTCTAAGGATGGAGCATATGTACATCACCTTTATGCCTTACTCCTATGCTGGGAGCATACATCTGATGTACGACGCTGGGAGGATATAAAGGCTTTGGTATACTGGTCGGACGTTAGGCTATCCTTGGCAGGAGATCCCATAGGTTATGAATACTGTAACAGTGAAGAGAAGGACATCTACCATTAAGATTATACACAACTGTATTTTCTCTGGTTTTGCAATATTTGCACAAGTTACTGTTCTATGACATTGCTTTTTCCTCTGTCTAGGTTCATTTCTCAACCATTTTAGCATTTCTGCCCTTGAGTCCTCCTCTTTCAGTGCAGTCTCATGTCAAAATGTTCTTGAAAGTGGTTTTGCATAAGACGTCTCCAAGAAAAATAGTGGCCCGTCCTTGTGATCTTTATTTTCTGTTGGACAGCTAACTCTTTCTACATTTGAACTAGCTAACCTGGCAGACTTGAGGTTCTTAACAAGGAAAAAAAAATAACAGATTGCTCTGACTTCTGCAAGAAGGGTATCTGAGTTGCATGCTCTTACAGTCAGTCAACCTTCTCTCATTTTCCATAGGGACTAATGCTTTTTTTATGCCTAAATTGGTATTTGTTTACTTTAAGCTAAACTATCCATATGCCCATTTTCTTTTCTGAACCAAAAGAAAAATTAAAGGGGAAAGAATACTCCATACCTTGGATGCCCACAGACAACTCTGGTACTATCTTGATAGAACTAAATCTTTCAGATCTTCGGATCAGCTGTTCATTTCTTGTGAAGGTAAGAAGGGACAACCTGTGCCAAAACAGACCATGTCCAAATGAGTGTGTAAGACTACTGCCTTTTGTTATACTTGGCATAATGAAACTATTCTTGGCAGGGTCAAGGCCCTACTCTACCAGCGCCTTGACATCTGTGGCCTTTTGGAAAGGTTTAGATTCTAGAAGCTGCTACTTGGTCCACTGTACATAGTTTTACAAAACACTATAAGCTTGATTCCTTCTCTAGGTCCAGATGAAGCTTTGCTAAGATCATTCTCCAGGAGTTCCTGGACTCACCTTCCACCTTCCAAATGTTAACTACGGTAATCTATTTTTATAGCTTAAAGCTACTGCAGCAGTCAATGTGATGAACATAGTACAGTTGTGTAAGCTGAACTTACCATAAGAGTAGATGTTCAAATGGTCACTGCTGCAGTAGTCACTCCCTCCACCTCCGTTGTCTTTTGGTCTGTTTTTTTCTGCCAGGGTGTGGACATTTTTTTTTTTTTTTTCCTAGCACTGCCCTTTCAGGGCTCAGCCTCCCTCACTATGGTGTCAAAAAAGCTCTGAAGGGCTCGCGCCCAAACGTTTCTTTTAGTCAGCTCCACTCAAGCTGCTTGATGGTTTGGATACATGGAGGGTGCCCAGAACCTTTGGAAGCTAGCCGGTTGTTATATTCTTGGCAGGATACAATCCATATAGCTAAAGCTACTGCAGCAGTGATCAAACATCTGCTGTTATAAGTTCACATTACACAACTGTACTTTTCAGTCTGAGGGTAAGAACATTTAATGTATTTGGCTATTCCAGGTTCCTGCGTAAGAAGTCTGGAAAATTTGTAGACTAGTCTTAAGTGGTTTAGAACTTTGTTACTGTTATGTAATGTGAGAATTAAAGGATAGAGTCTGATCGGTAAGAATGCCACAGTACCTCTTTCTGTGTGCGGAGAAGTAGGCCATTAATAGTAAGTTGATAAGAATTGGTTTGATACAGTTTTTTTAGTGACGATATGTATCATAAGATTCAGTTGAGAGTACTGGTTTCTAATTTTAGTGGCTAGCCAGTTCCATAGTAATGGGAAACAGGTTTGCAGTGACTTTTCCAGTAACGGGGTTGTTTGTGAGGAGGCTATCAAACCAATATCTAAGAGTATTTGGATAGTATATGGTGGAACAGTAAGTAAGCTATTAATATACAGGGAGAGGAGCAGTGGAACTAGAACTGATTGCTGTGGTATCCCTTTAGAAAGTATGCCAGTGTGTGTGTATAGTTAACCTGTGGATTCTGCTGCTTTATGGTACTATTGCAGGAAAGTTATGAAATATTGTTTTGCTCTGAAATCTTAAGATATATGCCATTCATGTTTTTTTTATGCAGGATCCAGCCACTGCAGTAAAAAGAACAAAAAAAAAAAAAACTGGTCATAACCCAGTTGTTGCTAAGCATACTTAACCAATGATGTTATGTAGTCCAATCTCGCCTACATTCTTACCTGTGGACTCGGAGCCGAACCTCGGCTGCGACTCAGCCATACTCTAGCTCGAAGTCTTCAATTGGCTCGTGGCTAAGAGGTATCCCATGCTGCAATGCGCCTATCCCCCAGATCTTGTTTGCCACTCATGCAGCTCGGACGTAGTCTTGCTCTTGGCCATGGCCAAGTACAATTTTTCTACTATTTTTTCGATTTAGTAGCTCCAAAAGCTATTTTAATAGCTAGTGTGCATGTCTGGCTGCTATCCGGTTCAATTGAACTTTTCTGGTATCCCGTTTCCCTTGGTGTTTACAGGCTAGGCCCGTTTCAGTTAGAGGACCTAGTCCTCCTCCCCGACCATGTCCTCTAGGTCCTCCAGGACACTTTCCGATGACGATGTCGATACTGCTCCAGTCATCAGTGCTGGTTAAATTGTTTTTGGTTCCAGCCCAGTCGGCTCCGGAGCCCGTCCATACTTTATCTTTGGCTGTTCCTCCTCCCGACCTTTCTTCAGAGCCAGAGCTGTTGGTTCCTTCTAATGCCTTGAGGTCGGTTCCACTAGCCCCTTCTGGCATCTCTGCTCCGATCTCCGCTCCGACTCCGTCGGCGCCATCCACAGGGTCCAGGATTCACAGCTCACCGGTCGGAACTGAGAAAGCGGTATCGGGTCAGTCTTCTGTTCTGAGCCTTCCTCTTGGCGCTTCGGCTCGGGTGAACGTGGAACTGACATCAGCTTTGGACCTTATTTCCTCGGCTCCGAGGGTGTCTTCTGTGGTTAGTCAACCTTCGGAGCCGGGGGGGGATCAGCTTTCGAGGTCATGAGGAGTGTGCTGGCCAGGTCGTCAGCTGCATCTTACGGTACCAACACTCTTCCCCCTCCAGCACCGATATCAGTATCAGATCACCTTCTATCTAGGGACAGCGGAGACCTAAGGCCTCAGGATACATCAATGAGTGGTCCCCAGCTTTCTGAGGCCTCCCTGGGTTTTTTACCCGAGGAGCCATCCAGAAAGAGAGTGTGCAAGAAGAAGCACATTGACTCCCAAGATGAGTCCCTCACGTCTGACACTGACCTCGAGGCGTCAGAGGGGTCCCCTAAGTCGTCTTCTGACGATATCTCTTTTTCAGATATCTTGGAAATACTGAGACAGAGAGGCAACTGGCCATCTAAAGCCCCTTCTGAGGAGGAGTCGGTGTTCCTGAAGGCCTTTGGGTCCCAACCCTCCACCTCTTGAGTTTCTCCCTCGTTCGACGAGCTCCTGGACCTCGTTTGTCAAAAGGTGTGGGAAACTGTGGACACTGTGGAACCGGTCCCTAGGAGACCCAACAAGTTTTTGTCCGCTCCCCCTGATAAAGAATTTCTTACAAAAGGCGTTCCAGTAGGTGCCATGGTGGTGGCAGCAGCCACCAAGAAGGAGCTTGCAGAAACTTCATCTACCGTCCATCCCCCTAACAAGGAGTCCAGGGCTATGGACAGGTATGGGAAGCGTGTGTTCTCTTCAGCGGCCTTTACATTGCGGTCGCTGAACTACTTATCGCATTTTACACGGCTCCAAAGAGATCTAAAGGAGTTGGGAGATTCTCTACAGGGTAACATTTCTGATGCTGTGGCTCAAAGTCAGTGCTCAGATGTCTACCCTAAATTCTATTACCAACTCATCCATGAGGCTGATTTCGTACGCAGCCGATGGAGTGAGCAGGGCTGCGGGTTTCGGAGTCTTTCTTAGGAGACACTCCTGGATGCGCCTGTGCAACTTTACGGAGCCTTCGAGTCTACCTTCACCAACGCGCCCTTTGACGGTTCATCCTTATTTGGAACCAAGGTGAAGGATACTCTCACTAGGTGCGAGCAAGAAGGAAAAACCTTGTTTGCTGTGGGAGTCCGTTTTTCCATGCCTTCTAAACCTTATCCCAAGGGCCAGAAAGGTGGTAAAATGTGTTTCAGAAAATCGCAGAGGTTATTTTCATGACACACAGAGTGATTTCCCCCTCCAGAGGCAGAGGAGGGGTGGAAACTCCGGTAGACCCGCCCTAGAGGCAGAGGAGACCCACGTAACCAGGGGGCCCGTGATTCCTTTCGTGGCTCTCCCTACCAGCGCTCCTGAGAGGAGGCCCGACTGTGCGTCTCTGGAGCCAGTCGGGGGTCGCATTTCTCTATACCCAGAAGCCTGGTGAGACATCACCCAAGACGAGTGGGTATTAGAGATAATCTCCAGAGGTTACCATATTCCACTTCTTTCATCTCCCCCTCCAAACAAAAGAATCCCAGATGTCCCACCCAGTCAAAGGGGTTCCGCAACCTTAGAAGTTCAAAAGTTGCTGTTAAAAGGAGCCATCCAGCCCGCCCCCTCAGACCAAGTAGGATTAGTGACTTCCTCCAGATTCTTTTTGGTGCTGAAAAGAACAGTGGACCTGAGACCCATTTTGGATCTCAGCCGTTTGAACCTTCATGTAGAGAAGTCCAAGTTCCGCATGGTCATGTTAGTCAATTCTCCCGTTATTAGGGAAAAATGTGTGGATGTGCTCCATCGACCTCAAGGATGCTTACTAGCATATAAAAATGGACAAGGCATCCAGAAGTCACCTACGCTTCCGGCTGGGAGCCAGTCATTTTCAGTTTCGCTCCCTGCCCTTTGGTCTCACCACAGACCCAGGGTGTTAACCAAATGCATGGCAGTGGTACCGGCTCACTTGAGACGTCTGGGATTCCAAGTGTTTCTGTACCTGGACGACTGGCTCCTGTCTGCCACCACCAGGCATCTACTACTACAGACCAGGGACGCCATTATTGCACTGTGCCAAAGTCTGGGAATCACCTTGAATTGGGAAAAGTCTACATTGTTGCCCTTGCAGCGTGTTACCTTTATCGGCGCCGAGTTAGACACAGTGCTCATGAGGGTATTCCTGCCAGAAGAGAGAATTCAGGTTTTACAGCAGCAAGTCTACGCTATATACTACCACTGAAGAAGGTCAAGCCAAAAGTAGTCCTCCAGTTGTTAGGGACCATGGCTGCCATGATTATGCTAGTGCCTCTTGCAAGACTTCACATGAGGTTTCTTCAGTGCTACTTTTTGCCCAATGGTCTCTTCAGCACCTCCCGCTCTCCCACCTTATTGTAATAACCGACAGGTGCAAGCAGGATCTGTGCTGGTGGCCTCAGACCAGCAATCTCAGTGCGGGTATGCCTTTCGTTCTTCCTTCTCCGATTGCTACTGTGACCACGGATGCCTCCCAGATCGGGTGGGGTGGGGCATTATCTCGGCAGGACTGTCCAAGGCAAGTGGCAGGAACACGAGATCCATTCACATATCATTGTCTTAGAGACGGGAGCGGTGCTATTAGCGTTGCAAGCACTTCAAAGCTTTCTTCCTCATGGGATAATTGCAATCCACTCAGACAACATGTCAGTGGTCTGGTATCTGAACAAACAGGGTGGAACCAGGTCGTATCCCCTTTGCAGAGAGGCTCTTCGATTGTGGCAGTGGGCAGTATCTTCCCGGCGCTTTCTAGTGGCAACGCACATACCGGAGACGTCTAGTGTGATTGCCGACAGACTGAGCAGAGCTATTCTGATGCCTCATGAGTGGTCCCTGAACGAACAAGTGGAGGAACGGATTTTCTGCAGATTGGGTCAGCCTTGCTGCGATCTGTTTGCCAGCCCCCTCATTGCCAAATGCAGAAGCTACTTTACCGTTATTCCCCCGGAGGGAGGAGCACCCAGGGATGCTCTAGTTCACGATTGGCCCTCGGGTCTTCTCTATGCCTTCCCTCCAATTCCCCTGATAACGAAGGTTATTCCTTGGGAAGCAAAATGATACTGATTGCACCACACTGGCCTTGTCAGAGCTGGTTTCCTTTTCTTCACCCTTATCTAATGGACGAGCCGTGGATTCTGGACCCAGAGCCAGATCTGTTGACTTATATGTCAGGGCAGTTTCACCCCTCCATTCAGACCCCCAGGTTGACAGCATGGCTGCTCCAATTCCGTCCCTAGTCGTGCTTCATGATTTTTTACCGGAGGTGGTTCATATTCTGTCTTCCTCCCACAAGCCTTCTACTAGGAAGATTTATTCCAGTAAATGGAAGAGATTCTCCATTTGGGCTCATGAAAGGCAGATTGATCCCTATACAGCTCCCATCTCATCAGTTTTAGAGTTTCTATCTCAACTGTTTAGCCAGGGATCAGCTGCGGCAACTATCAAAGTGCAGTTGGCAGCCATTTCTACTTTTCATGTTGCTAATGAACCCAATCTAATGGCGCACAGACTTTGTAGGGCTTTTCTCAAAGGGACTATGCTACTTTGACCTCCAGTCTTTGATCCTGTAATGCCATGGGACTTTAATCTTGTGCTACAGCAGCTTACCTCGCCTCCTTTTGAGCCAGTGGCAACCTGTGACATTAAATTTTTGTCTTGGAAGACCGTCTTTTTGATAGCCATCACTTTGGCTAGGCAGGTCTCTGAATTCCAAGCTTTATCGGTTCGACCCTTACTTGGTATTTCACAAGGATAGGGTTTCGCTAAGACCTAATTCTTCCTTTATGCCTAAGGTTGCTTCAGTGGTCAATCTCAACCAGTCTGTTGAGCTGCCTGTGTTTTTCCCTGAATTCTCTAACAAGGCAGAATTTAAGTTTCATCAGCTAGTTGTCCACAGACAATTGCGTTTCTATTTACATAGAACAAAAGATTTTAGGAAATCTGATCAATTCTTTGTCTCGTTTTCAGACAGTAGACTAGGGTCTTCAGTTTCTAAAGTAACTCTGTCCAGATGGATTTCTAGCTGCATTTCCTTCATGTATTTTTCAAATGGCAAGGAATTACCCTTTAAAGTAAAGGCTCACTCTACACGTTCGGTGTCTCCGTCTACTGCCTTTCAGGCTAGGATGTCTATGGATATTTGTGCTGCAGCCACTTGGACATCTCCTCACACTTTTATTAGTCACTACAAATTGGATCTGGTATCATTTGGTTCCACAGTGCTCAGGAGTATTTTCCAGTGAGCCGCCCAAGGTCTAGGTGTTAGGGACGCTGTCCCACGGGTAAGAATGTAGGCGAGATTGGACTACATAGCATCAAGAAGTTATGTACTCACCATAACGTTCGATGTATGTAGTCCATCTCGCCTCACATTCTTACTAACCCACCCACCTACCCCTTCCTGGAGGACCTAGAGGTTGAGTCTCTGATGTCCTTCAAGGATGCATCTGCAGTCCTAACAAATGGGTTGTCCTGTCCTCAGGCAGCCCTTCGGTCGGCCGGATTCCAAAGTCTGGGTCTGGCCTCGGCTGATGTCGCACTTCACCCGACGTCATAGCTGCAGTTCTTCGGGTATAAAGGTATCAGCCAACGCCATTTTCCCCAGTCTTTCTTGCCGCGTGCCAAGCAGAAGCTGTTCGCAAGTGCCGGTCGGTCAGAACCAGAGATTACTACTACCGAAGACTTCTAAAAGCTAAGTACCCGTTGGGGACTCTTTCTTGCCTCAGCCGATGTCAGAAAAAGTGAATAACTGTTTAACTTGTGGGAAACAAATACCTCATAAAGATTTCCACTCTTACTGCCTACCTTGTCTAGGCCCAGACCACGACGTAGCAGCTTGTCTAGCCTGTGCTTCCTTCAACCGACGAACTCTTAGACGTCGGTCGGAGTTCTGAGGAGTTTTGCTCCGCTTTTGCTTATATCATGCCGTCGGAGACTCCGACTTCACATTTAGCTAAAAAGCGTAAGGAAAAGGACCGACACTCACGGTCCGCGGTTTCGGCCTAAACCGCGGCTAAGCCAACCGTGAGTGTCTCTGTTTCGGCTGAAGCCGAGTCCGCGGTTCTTCCTTCGGCCGAAAGCATGCCTCCTTCTACCGAGGCCTCTTCCAGCTTGGCTGAATCTGCTACTGAAAATCTACCTGCTATTACAGTTTCTCAGGATTTATCAGATACTATCCCCTTAGATGTATCTACTCCTGCACGTGGAGCTGCTAGGCCCCCTGCATCCATGTCAGTTAAGGCTTTTGCCAGGGCTAAAGCAGCAAAATCTTCAAAGGCCCTGCCTACTAAAGCCCCCTCTCAAAGGCCTAGCTCTAGTGCTCGAATGCTTAGTCTAGCAGAGGATCTCATTTCTATGATCAGGGGAACCCAGTCTCTCCCTGACAGGGCCTCTCACCCACCTCCAGAGAAGAGGCTTAGAGCAGAGCCCCCTGAGCCAGTTTCTTCAGATTATTCCTCTGATGATTCAGAAAATACAAATCCTCCCGAGGGCCCTTATTCTCCATATGAGGACTCTGATGCAGAGTATTCCATACCTTCTGCCTCTCCTCCTGAGGAATTTTCTTTTGGGGAAACCTTGCATGCTATGATGGAACAATTTCAATGGCAGGGCCAGGATTTTTCAGACTCTAGGAAAAGGCTTAGGACCTTTCTGCATTTACCACAGCATAGGCCTTTAGCTATTCCTCCAGTACTTACAGTTGTGGATTATGCATTTAATGATGCTTGTACTGCCCCTGACTCACTGCCTCCGGCCCCTGCTAAGCCCGACAGATACTACAGGGTTCCGGACACACATTATCATTTGTATAAGGCTCCTATTGCAGATCCTGAAACTATTTCACAGGGCCCCAAAGCTGTAGCAGTTGCCTCTGCCAAAAACCCCCTCCCCTCTGAAAGAGAATCTAGGGCATTGGAGAGATGGGGTAAAAAAGTTTATACTACTTCTACTCTTTCGGCTAGGGCCTTAAACTGTCAATTCCACATGATTCAGTATCAGGAATTTCTGTTAGATCAGCTTACTAAAAAACTGTCCTCACCTGAACCTTTAGACCGTAAGTCCCTTCAGGATTTAGTGCACAACACTTAGCAGGTCAGTAATCATTCCTTAAAATGCGGCTATGATGCACTGGAGGCTTCCTTTAGATCAGCTATGACTGGTACAGTAATCAGAAGGCATGCATGGTTAAAAGAACAATCCTTACCAGACCATGTAAAGTCAAAGCTTCTAGATGCTCCCATGGAAAAGCACAGTTTGTTTGGTTCCCCTGCACAGCAAGTGTTGAAGAAGGTGGAAGAAAAAGCTAAATCTGTCCAGACAGTCAAGGATTTCTTACAGGTCCAGCCTCAGAGGTTTAGTAGGAACTGGCCTTCCAAGAATTGGTCCTTTCCAGACACCACCAGAGCACAGAGAAGCAGAAATAGGCGCCCTAGAGGCAGAGGTCAATCCAGAGGTGCCTACAGGGGCGTCAGTGGCAGCCTAACAGCCAGAGAACTACTGCCACAGATCCAGCCACTACCACTTCTACAGGACAATCACAGTGACTTGGCTCTGAAACCGCCTACCAGGGAACAACTGGCAGCACCCTTAGGTGGAAAATTAGCCTTATTTTCAGTAAATTGGCATTACATTACAGGAGACAAATGGATTTTACAGACAATAGACAAAGGCTACAGGTTTCACTTCCATACTCTTCCAAGGAAGAGAGGAATGCCAAACCTACCTCCAAACCAAAGGACGAACGCTCTACAGCAAATAGACCACTTACTAAAGATGAGAGCTATAGAAAAGGTGTACCGGCTATGGAACAAGGACAAGGATTTTATTCACGGCTTTTCCTAGTACCAAGAAAGGAAAAACAATGGAGACCTATCCTCGACCTGTCCGCTCTAAACACATATCTCATTGTCCCAAAATTCAAAATGCTGACCCTACAGCAACTTCTTCCCATGCTGGGCAAGGAGTCTTGGCTGGTGACTCTGGATCTCAAGGAGGCATACCTGCACGTCCCCATACGACCAAATTGCAGAAGATACCTCAGATTTCTTGCAGGATCAGAGCATTATCAATTCTCAGCATTGCCTGTTGGCTTATCTACTGCGCCCAGAGTATTCACGAAATGCCTGGCATCAGTCATTGCTCATTGCAGGCTTCAGGGAATTCAAATTTATCCATACCTGGACGACTGCCTGTTACAAGCGGACAGCAAAGACAAATTAACAAAAGATTTGAAAAAGGTTATTCACCTACTGCAAGTCCTGGGATACACAGTCAACACAAAAAAGTCAAGGCTGATACCATCCCAAAGGATAACCTTCCTGGGTGCAGAACTGGACACATCAACCCAGATGGCATTCCTCACAGCAGAAAAACAGAAGCAGCTACCACTCTATTTCCTGGCATTATCAACGCAGAACCAGCTTACAGCAAGGAAAATCCTGCAAGCCCTGGGCTACATGGCATCCTGCATAATATTAATTCCACATGCCAGACTACATATGAGGAAGTTGCAATGGTACCTGAGGAATTTATGGTCTCAGCACAAGCACAGCCTAGAAACCAGAATTCCAATAATTCCATGCCTGAAGCAAGAATTCCAGTGGTGGGCCCAGGCCTGTCAGTTGAACAAAGGACTGCCCTTCCACAGGCCTCACCCAAGCCAGACTATCACCACGGACGCCTCAGACCTCGGTTGGGGGGCACACATGGTGGACAAGTGCATACAAGGCTTATGGACTCCAGACCAGATGAACCTACACATAAATCAAAAGGAGATGCTGGCAGTAAAACTGGCAATTCAGACATTCAGACCATTTCTACAACAGGGTCATTTGCTGATAAGGACGGACAACACTACAGTCATGTGGTATATCAACAAACAGGGAGGCACACATTCATATCCTCTATGCCGGATGGCAATGGACCTCTGGAATGTGGCCCTGAGCCTCAACATTCAGCTCCAAGCCATATTCGTGCCAGGAAAAGAAAATATACTAGCAGACATCTTAAGCAGAACCACCACGGATGCCCACGAATGGATGCTGCATCCAGACATCTTCAAAACCATCACAAGGAAATGGGGACTGCCAAAAATAGACCTATTCGCATCCCCACACAACCACCAATTGAAAAAATTCTGCACAAGGACATACCACCCACTTGCTTGGAAGGTGGACTCCTATCCTTCAGTTGGGAAAACCTGACAGCATATGCATTCCCACCTCTTCCTTTGATGCACAAAGTGCTACTGAAGATCAAAGAAGATCACCCAAGGATCATCTTAATAGCTCCAGATTGGCCGAGGCAACATTGGTACCCGCTACTGAGGAGTATGTCCCGGGAACATGCATGGCCTCTACCCCTACTACCTCTACTGCTAACACAGAACAACTTCAAAATCCTACATCCAAGCTTGAAAACACTGCAGCTAGCTGCTTGGAACATTACATAAGGAAAAATAACCCAGATTTATCTCAAAGGGTTAAAGACATTATCTTGGAGGCTCGCAGACCCTCAACAAGGAAAACTTATTCAGCAAAATGGAAAAGGTATCTCATTTGGAGTGCAACAAAAGGGGTAGATGCATCATTGGCAAACATAGCTAACATCCTGGAATACTTAGCAGAGCTTTTCCACAATGGTCCGTCTTACTCCTCCATTAAGATTCATGCATCAGCAATTTCAGCAGAATACAACATGGATCCTCCAGTCTTTTCTCAACCTCTACTCAGGAAGTTTCTCAGAGGAATTAAAAATGTAAAGCCACCAAGGAAACCACCATTGCCTACATGGGACTTGAACTTTGTGTTAGAAAAATTAACACTCCCCCCCCCCCCCCTTTGAACCAGCAGCAACAGCAGAATTACAGTACTTATCTTGGAAGACTGCATTCTTGCTTACAATCACTTCAGCTAGAAGGGTTTCTGAATTACAGGCTTTAATGGCAGTACAGCCCTTCCTTATCTTTCATCAGGATAGAGTGTCCATGAGAACTAATCCTACCTTTATGCCTAAGGTGGTTTCTAGGGTATCATTAAACCAAGCAATACACCTACCAACATTCTTCCCCAACCCACAGAACAGGGGGGAAAGATTGCTGCATACCTTGGATGTACACAGACAATTACGCTACTACCTGGACAGAACCAAGAACAATAGAAAAACTGACCAGCTTCTGGTAGCATATGCAACAGGAATGGAAGGAAAAGCAATTTCAAAACAAACAATCTCAAAATGGATAGGAAATTGCATTAGATTTTGTTACTCTTTTCATGGAAAGGCAACTCCAGAAAACATCAGACCTCATTCCACAAGGGCTACAGCCACTACTACAGCTTTCTTACGAGGAGTGGCTACCAAAGACATTTTAGAGGCTGCTACTTGGAGCTCCGTGCATACATTTGCCAAGCATTATAATCTACCCTTATACTCCAGATCCCGAGCAGGTTTTGCCACTGCGGTTTTGCAAGGGATCTTAACTACACCATAAACTCTTAGTGCCTCCTCCCCCAGTTTGGCTATGGTATTCTACCCATTTGTTAGGACTGCAGATGCATCCTTGAAGGACATAGTACAGTTTTGTACCTACCATAAATGTAGATGTCCGAGAGGTATGCATCTGCAGTCAGGATTACCCACCCTCCTTCCCCTCTGTGGTACTCCTAGGGTATTTGCCCATCTTGTAGCTAGCTGGGGGAATCTATTATGGTGTATTTGTTTGTATATATGTATATACATGTTTATATATATATATTTGCTCTCTATTGTTTGGAAACATTTGCATTTATCCAAATTTAGCCTACCTAGAGGGCACCTGGCATCTGGGGCAAGAAACACTGAGGTAAATGGCGTCGGCTGATACCTTTATACCCGAAGAACTGCAGCTATGACGTTGGGTGAAGTGCGACATCAGCCGAGGCCAGACCCAGACTTTGGAATCCGGCCGTCCGAAGGGCTGCCTGAGGACAGGACAACCCATTTGTTAGGACTGCAGATGCATACCTCTCGGACATCTACATTTATGGTAGGTACAAAACTGTACTTTTTCAGCACTCCTCCTTGATATGTTGAGTTGGTTCTTCCTCTCAGCGTGTTTGTGTGTATGTGAGCTTGCAGCAAACAAGATCTAGGGGATAGGTGCATTGCAGCATGGGATACCTCTTAGCCACGAGCCAATTGAAGACTTCGAGCTAGAGTATGTCCGAGTCAGAGCCGAGGTTCAGCTTCGAACCCACGGGTAAGAATGCGAGGCAAGATGGACTATATACATCGAACGTTATGGTGAGTACAATAACGTCTTGTCTTTTGTTTTTCAACCCTATACAAACCCTGGTTTGGAGTTGTCTGCTTTGTATTACTATAGTAACTCGCAGGCCTGTCTGTGCAGAAGTGTGTGTGACCTCATTGTGACATCATGCAGACAGTGATTGTTGATCATGCATACATTCATTGCTGATTGTGGAATAACTGCAAGTAATTTTTTTCCTTCGTTTTTACAGGGGGGGGGCCAGCTCAACCCCTGCAAATTAAATATATCAACTGCAAGATTGCACTACATTGAGGAAAAGGGTAAACTACGAACAGCCAATGAATATTCATGCTGCCATCGATATGAATATTACTTTACTTTTCTAATACATCACTGATTGTTGAATGGTGGGCGGGGTTTAGGTGGGACTTGCTACTGTGGATCCTGCAAGGTATTACACTATTAGAAAGCCAAGTTTTCCCCGGATGTGCGTAATAGGTTCATAGATGTTTACTAGGCTAATGATCACAAGGGCCTTTTTAAGCCTAGACATGCACCCCAAATCTCTGACAAGTTCTGATACCCTTGATAAGTGTAAGCATGGGCCTGGGAGATGAACCATTTACAGGTTACCTGTGTCCATTACAGACATAGGTGCCAAACAGGGATGAATTGTAATTGATAATGCTTTGAAAATAAAGGAAAGATCTAGTTTTAGTATACCTGTGTGTGGAACTCACTATAACAGCACACCATTGATTTCCTTTGTTTTTGCATTGTAACCACCCTCCTGTTTTTCTGTTTTGTTTTGGCCCTGCATACCATGTTGGAGCCTGAATCTCTGAGATGCTGAAGTCATTAAACACTTAGGGCTTTCTGCTTTACAAAGGAGGTGGATCTCTAAAGGAAACCGTGCATTTCTTCTCAAATATTTTTATTGAATTTTTCAAACTTTTCAAACATACAAAGGAAAAACTGTAAGTCATTGCGGGAAGCAGTAAAGTATAGGTATATATGTAACAGTTAGTGCAAAAACTATGCATTTAGAACACAACAGTTATCTTACAGGGAAGCTTACATCTTAGAGACCAGTATAAACAGTAAAGACCCCCAATAACCTATTACAGTCAAAGTCTAGAGATACAAATGGAAAGTGGCTTGGAAGGAAGAATATGGAAACTGTGCATTTCAAAAGAAACTGGAAGAAGTTTAGTTGTTTCTTCTCCTTGCAAAACTTGGTAGATTTCTCACACTAGATGTTTTGTTTGACAAATTAAATTGCTTTTGACCTTGCTAAACATTTACTTTTTAGTAGCTTACCTAAGAGCTGCTTCGTAGTCATTGAAGATGTTGTTTAGCACAGTACTGGGCCAGTTCCTTGAAGTAGCAGCTATTCAAGATGCATTTGTTCTTATATAGTCTGTAGTCTTTAAACTTCATTTGGCTTAAATTCTGGTTTAAAATGAGCTGCCATTCTTGTATATTATCTGTTGCTGCCGCCTTCCAGTGATAGTGTGATGCAGCAGCAATGGATATTTTGGAAAAATCCTTGTTTTTCTTAGCCATTTCTTGCCAGAGTGCTATTAGAGGAGGAATGGAAAACGCTGAGCACAAAGGTGATAAATTATCAAAATGCTAGAAAGGAAATCAACATTTTACTGTTATGGCAAGTTTCTTACACAGTTATGATTTGACCTTTCTTTTTCGTGAATTGGAAGTACAAATGGTGAGCAGGGAGAAAGGATGAAGTAAAGGGATAAGGCTGAAAAACAGTTGTAATAGTAAAAGTGGGCACTTAGATGAGGGGAAAAAGACAAGGCTGATAACTCTGCAAGTCAGAAGTCAAATCACAAATTTTAATTATAATGTTGTCTCAAAGGCAGACAATACTGAGTGACTTAGACCTTAATGATAATTTGTACATATAAACAGAGGATGGGCTAGGCAAAATTAAGTAAATAGCTTTGAGTGGAAGGGATTAATGATACCACAGAGAATTCTGAAGAGTTGCTGTAGAATCTTTAACAAAAAAATAAGGGTTTATCACTGGAAAACAGACGATGTAATGGGATCCTATCTCGCCTACATTCATAACTGATGGGTTCGGAGCCGATCCATCGGCTCCGACTCGGCCACTATATAGTAGAACGAAGTCTCTAATTGGCTGGGCTACCCCTTATCCCAGAATGCACCACGCCTGCTTCCCCAGATCTCGTTTGCCGCTTTTCAAGCTAGACGTGGTCTCAACTTGGCTGGAGCCAAGTGGTTTATTATTACTTTTTTGGTCTTTTGACCTAGGGGTTTCTTCACTAATTTAACAAACAGCTGTTTTAACAGCTTTACGTGTGTGTGTGAACCTTTTCAGTGTGATTGGTATTTTTTCTACTTAGTTAGAGGGCCTTTGCCCTTATTGTGAATCAATGTGTTAAAATTGTCTACTTTTAGGTTTGTTTTTCACCCTACTGTACGTCCTACTTTATCGGGCTAAGCCCGTTTTTAGTTAGAGGGCTTCTGCCCGTTTTGTGTTGTGTATCTCGGGCCAGTCCCGTTGTTGAGTCAAGGGCTCGTGCCCTACTTTAAGGTTACTTTCATGGTAAAAATAGTTGTGTGACAGGATGTCAAAAGAACAGAAGTCTGGTTTTAAAAAGTGCACCAAGAGCAACTACAAAATGTCTATTACTGATAGCCATGCTGTTTGCGTGTATTGTTTAGG
Organism: Protopterus annectens; assembly: GCF_019279795.1. Classification (NCBI taxonomy): domain Eukaryota; kingdom Metazoa; phylum Chordata; order Ceratodontiformes; family Protopteridae; genus Protopterus; species Protopterus annectens. The sequence goes on along the minus strand of NC_056737.1, from coordinate 729,148,817 downwards.
ACCGAAACATTTGCAGGAAACATGTAGTGTTTGTCATGCCTTTTCCTCTAGGGTCCTTCAAGAACGTAAAAATAAATTGATCCTTAAGGGCCTTATTAAGCCCTCTTTTGAGGAAGCTTTGGCTTCTCCTTCCTCTCCAGCTTCTAAAAAGAAAAGGTCGTCGGCTCCGACCAGTCCGTCGAAACAGACTTCCAAGAAGCATAGGTCGACCTCTTCTTCCTCGGCTCCAATGGCTTCGGAGACTCGGGTGGAAGGGTCTGCCTCGATACCTCTTTCCTCGGCTCCATTGGTGTCGGAGCCGCAGGTTGGGGGATCGAGAGGCGAATCACCTGCTTCGGCTCCCTTGGTCTCGGAGCCGTTGGAGGTGTGCAGCTCAGACTCCCCCCCCCCCCCCCCCCGGTTTCGAAGTCCCCTTCGGCGCCGATGATTATTCATACGTTTCGGATCAGGTGCCGATGGTGTTGGAGCCGGTCCCCTGGTCTATCGGAGCCGAGAGAGAAGTCGTCTCGGTCCCCTACTATTTCCTCTAAATCCTCCAGGTTGTCAGACTCAGATTTGGACAGAGTTATCCAGAGGCTTTTCCAGTCCCCGGTTTTTGCAAAAATGGTCTCTGCTCCAGCCCACTCGGCTCCGGAGCCGGTCCCCACTTCGCATCAGATTCCTCCTCCAACCTCCTCGGAGCCGTTGGAGTCGGTGATGGTAGAGCGGAGCAGAGTTGTCCAGTCGGAACAGAGACTCCCTCGGACCCTTTCTGTTCCGACCATCATTCCTACCCTGTCCTCGGCGTCAGGGTTCGGTACCGGGACTTCCTCGGTCGGGGCCGAGGGAAACACTTTGGAACTGGTAGCTTCGGTTCCTAGTCTTCCCCTCGGAGCGTCGGCCGCAGGGATTCCCGGTACCGTCGTGGTCTCTCAGCCGGTGTCCTCCATAGAGTCTGGAGGTCCTGCTTTTGAGGCCATGAGGAGTGCGCTGGCCATGTCCTTGCCGGCTCAGCAAGTCTCTACCTCACTGTCCCTAGACTTGGGAACTGGTGCTTCTGGTGTGCTTCATTCCCACGACAGTGGGGCCCCAGGGCCTGAGGATACCCCCTTGGGGGGTTCCCTTCTCCCGGGAGGTCCTTCTGAATCCGCTTCAGATGAACCTCCAAGAAAAAAATTGTGCAATTGGAAGCACATTGACTCCCAGGATGAGTCTATCACTTCAGATACTGACCTCGATGATGCGGAGGGGTCCCCAAAATCGTCCTCGGATGACATCTCATTCTCAGATATCCTCGAGATCCTGAGACAGATAGGCGATTGGCAGTCCAAAACCCTTTCCGCGGAGGAGTCAGTCTTCTTCAAGGCTTTTGGGGCCCAGCCCTCCGCCTCCTGGGTGTCTCCACCCTTCGATGAATTACTAGATTTAGTTTCTCGAAGGGTGTGGGAACACCCTGACTCTGTGGAACCGGTGCCCGCCAGGCCTAACAAGTTCCTCTCAGCCCCTCCTCAAAAGGAATTTTTGACCAAAGGAGTTGCAGTAGATGCGATGGTGGTGGCATCTGCCACTCAGCAAGACGTGGCAGAGGCTTCAACGTCTATTCACCCTCCTAATAAGGATTCCAGGAGCATGGATAGGTACGGGAAGTGTACCCTTTCTTCAGCGGCCTTTACCCTGCGGTCGCTGAATTACCTTTGTCATTTAACCAGGCTCCAAAGTGACCTCCTCAAAGAGTTAGGTGAGTCTCTTACGGGTAATCTTCCTGAGGCGTTAGCCCAAACTGTTGGCGCCCAGATGACTACCCTATCTTCGATAGTCAACTCGTCCATGAGGCTCATCTCATATGCGGCCGAAGGGGCGAGTAGAGCAGCGGGAACAGGCGTGGCTCTTAGAAGACACACCTGGTTACGCTTGTCCCTTTGCGGAGGCTTTTAAGTCTTCCTTCACCGATGCCCCCTTTGATGGGTCCTCCCTGTTTGGACCCAAGGTGAAGGACACACTGACTCGGTGCAAGCAGTAGGGCAAGACCTTGACTGCCGTGGGGGCCCGTTTTTCCGCTCCCTCTAGACCTTACCCCAAGGCCCAGAGAGGAGGGAAAATGTGGTTCAGGAAATCTCAAAGGTCTTTCCCTACTCCACCGAGTGATCCCCCCTCTAGAGGCAGGGGGGGGTATTCAGGAAGACGCCGCTCCAGAGGCGGCAGAGGGCCCCGTAACTCTGGAGACCGCGATTCCTTTCGTGGTCCATCCTACGCTCCCCGTCCCTGAGACTTGGCCTGACTGCGCATCTCCGGAGCCAGTCGGGGGTCATTTTGCGGAACACCCACAGGCTTGGGAATCTATCACCAAGGATCAGTGGGTGCTCTGAACTATAACCGGAGGCTATCTCATCCCTTTCATCAAGATCCCCCCTCTTCCTATCAGGAAAGTCCCGGATGTGCCACCCAGTCAGCGGGATCAAGCAGTGGTCGAGGTTTCAAAGCTGCTAAGAAAAGGAGTCATCCAGCCTGTCCCCGCCGACCAGATCGGATCAGGAACTTACTCAAGACTATTTTTGGTGCCAAAAAAGACAGGGGACTTAAGGCCCATTTTGGACCCCAGCTCATTGAATCGCTTTGTAAAAAAATCCAAATTCCGAATGGTCACCCTTCAGTCCATTCTCCCGTTATTGGAGAAGGATGTCTGGATGTGCTCCATAGATCTCAAGGATGCTTACTATCACATTCTGATAAGTCAAGAGTCCAGGAGTCATTTACGCTTCTGCCTGGGAACCAGTCATTTCCAGTTCCGAGCACTGCCCTTTGGTCTCACCACAGCCCCCAGGGTGTTCACCAAGTGTCTGGCAGTAGTGACAGCTCACTTGAGAAGTCTAGGATTCCAAGTGTTTCCCTATCTAGACGACTGGCTCCTTACTGCCACCTCCAAGCATCTATTAGTTCGGGCGCTTATGACCACAGTCAGTTTGGGTCATTCACTAGGAATCACGTTCAATTGGGGAAAATCTGTGCTGCAGCTGTCTCAGCGTATTACATTTATAGGCACAGAGTTAGACACAAGAAGAATGCGGGCATTCTTGCCGGTAGAAAGGATTCAGGTCCTGCAGTCTCAGGTTCAAACCTTGTTACCCAGATCACGAGTTCAGGCCAGACTGATTCTGCAGTTAATGGGCACGATGGCCTCGACTATTCTACTAGTCCCCTTAGCCAGGCTGAACATGCGGGTACTGCAATGGCTACTGTCGGTTCAATGGTCCTTTCAGGAACTTCTGAACCATTTGGTCCAGATTACCGAAATTTGCCGTCGGGACCTACGTTGGTGGCTGCTTCGGTCCAACCTGGACCAGGAGCGAACCTTTGCCCTTCAGCCTCCCGTCACCACGGTGACCACGGACGCCTCCCGGACAGGGTGGGGAGGGTCATTATCTGGACAGGTCTGTCCAAGGCACGTGGCAGGCTCACGAAACGCATTTACATATCAATATCCTGGAAATGAGAGCGGTGCTACTGGTGTTGCAAGCACTTCATCATGCTCTTCCACGGGGTACTATTGCGATCCTATCCGACAACATGTCGGTAGTCTGGTACATAAACAAGCAAGGCGGAACCAGGTCCTACCCTCTTTGCCGAGAGGCCATGAGAGTGTGGCATTGGGCGATTTCTACCCAGCGTTTCCTAGTGGCAACGCACATTCCGGGGAAATCCAATGTGATTGCAGACAGGCTAGCTGAACTCTCCTGTTACCCCACGAGTGATCCCTCAACGACAGGGTGGCTGCAAACATCTTCGTCAAGTGGGGCCTCCCTTGTTGCGACTTGTTCGCCAGTCCTCACAATGCGAAATGCAGGGACTTCTTCACTCTGACTCCCTCTCAGGGGCAGATTCCCAGGGACGCTCTAGCTCACAGTTGGCCCCCCGGTCTACTTTACGCCTTCCCTCCGGTTCCCCTTCTCCCAAAGGTGATACAGAAGGCGATTTATCTAGGGAGCGACCTGATTTTGATCGCTCCACACTGGCCTCGTCAGGTTTGGTTCCCCTTCCTTCTGAGGTATGCGGTGGAGGGCCCATGGTTTCTGGACCTAGTGCCCGACCTGTTGACTCGTCAGTTGGGACAGTCTCACCCATCCCTCAGGTCCTTGAGGTTGGCCGCATGGTTACTCCACTTCCAACCTTAGTCAGAGATAACTCCTTTTCTCCAGACGTCATCCACATTTTGTCCTCTTCTCACAAACCTTCCACTATTAAACTGTATTCCAGCAAGTGGAAGAGGTTTGCTCTTTGGGTCCAGCAACGAGGTATAGATCCCCTTACCGCCCCAGTACCTCAGGTTTTAGAATTCCTGGCTTCTTTGTTTTATTTGGGCTCTTCAGTTTCCACAATTAAAGTCCAACTGGCAGCTATCTCTAATTTTCATGTCTCCTTTGAGCCTTCCTTAATGCAAACAGGCTTTGCAAATTTTTCCTTAAAGGAGCGTGGCTCCTTCGGCCCCCAGTAGCCCATCCTGTGCCCCCTTGGGGCCTGAATATGGTTCTAGCTTCTTTAACTGCCCACCCCTTTGAACCAGCAGCTACTTGTGATATAAAATTTCTATCTTGGAAAACCGCCTTTTTGGTGGCAATAACCTCTGCCAAGCGGGTCTCAGAGCTTCAAGCTCTCTGTTCTAATCCTCCTTATTTGACCTTTCACAAAAACAGTGTGTCCCTCAAGTTAAATCCCTCATTCCTGCCCAAGGTAGCATCCCCCTTATGCATTCAACAATCTCTGGAGCTCCCCGTGTTTTTTCCCAAATTCTCCAATAGCGCAGAATATATCTTCCATCAGTTGGATGTTCACAGACAACTGCGTTTTTATTTAAGTAGGACCAATCAGACACGAAAGTCAGATCAGCTGTTTGTGTCCTTTGCGGAAAATAGGTTGGGTCAACCGGTGGCTAAAACCACCATAGCCGAATGGATTAAAGATTGCATCTCCTTCATTTATTCACGGTCCTGCAAAGAGCTACCTTTCCCAGTCAGGGCTCATTCTACCAGGGCAATGGCTACTTCTGTAGCATTCCATCTGTGCGGCCGCTACCTGGACTTCTCCACACACCTTCATTTCTCATTACAAGATAGATGTGGCTTCTCGGGGTAGAGCTTCCTTTGGTTCCAAAGTTCTCAGGAGTGTTTTCCAATGAGCCACCCGGGATTTAGGTGCTAGGGACGCTGTCCCATCAGTTATGAATGTAGGCGAGATGGATCCCATACATCCGAAGTTATGGTAAGTACATAACTAAAAGTTTTATGAAGTGAGAGCTGGAAAGTATTTTAAGGTTTGACTGTGAGATTTGGACTGGCTGGCATTTTAATAGACAAATGACATTTGGTATGCTTATTTTTACATGGAAAAAAAGTACTTTTGCAGCTTTGTAATGCATGTTTCAGTAAACTGCTTCTTTTACAGAATGTTACCTTTGTGTTTTTCCTCTTTCACAATCATAGGAATGCGTGGCAGTAAATTGTCAGAAGAGCTGTCTTCCCGCCAAACTTACTTCTACAGAGTTTAACAGTTGTCCAAGTCCCATGACTGCAAAAGTTACAGACATTATGGTGAATTCAGCTGACACTGTTAGTAGTGACGTATTAATGTGTAGTCCAGAAAAGGAAAGCATGCTTGAAAAGGCTCCTGAACAATCCGATGCCTCTTTGTCAGTGAAACAAAGTAATGAATTACAGTCTCTGTACAGCGCAGGTTTGTACTGCTTTACGAAGTACCTCTATAATGTATGTTAAATTGGGAACGATGTGTATTAAAGACGATGTTCACATGAATCACTCTTGCCTTATACTACTACGCATATAGGACTCATCCAGGTGGTGATCCACCGTACTAACCCAACTCCTAGAGCTATTCAGATGTCAGAAAAGCCTGATTCCTCCTCAACAAGGATGCACGTCTGTCCTTGGGTAAGAGAGTTGACGGGCCTACATCATCTTCAGTTCTTTTTTTACCACAAGCTTCTATTCATTTCAATGAGTAAGTCTCAAGTATTCCCTGGTTATGATTTGGCTTTGAAGTGCCTTTCATACTGATTCTTCAAAAAGGTACCCAATTGAGGAAACACATTTTTTTCTCTACAAAAAAAAAAAAAAACTCTTCTGTTCAAAAAAATATTGCCTAGAGCCAATTTTTTTTTTTTTTTTTTTTGCAACCTTACAAAGCTCACATCAAGGAATGTTGCTTCTACCCTCTTCTGACTCACAGCTTGAAAAAATTAGTTTCTTTCATGAAATGGAATTTGGGCATTGGAGGATGAGAGATGAGCTGGGCTCTACTTCCAAAATGACCCTGTTAAGGTATAACTTAGGTGGCCAGGACGCCCATAGTTTTGCTTTTCCCCCAATGGGATGTTTATTTCAAGGACATTACTTGGTTTAATTCAACAAAGTTTCAAATGTTAATCCTAAAAAAAAATGAGTAAATGGTACTTGCACTTTTTGGGACTTGAAGACCTAAAGCCCCCACAGCAGTCTGTGTAGTATTTGAAGCATTCAGAAATGTAGTTCTGGTGGCCTCACAAAACCTAGACTTTCAACCAACCACTCCAAAAATCTAGAATGGTTTTAAAGAATCCAGCTATTCTTCCAGTACTTGTACAACCACCCCATTGCAGATGTCACCATCATCTCCCTAAATGTTTGCAGGGGCTGAAAATTACTTTCTCGTGCCAGTACTTTCCCTAAAGACAGTCTCTTAAATTTTGAATAGCTTTGGGGAAATGATGTACATTTCCATTACATTTGCCTTCAAGAGCCATTAACTGTAAAATGTGCATGGCAAAATTTCAACCACTAATCTTCTATAAGGAGGAAGATCTCATAGTCAGATATGATGGATCAGACTCTTAAGGTTCAGGTCTTCAGACTTAACCAAACATTCCAAAACGTAGTCAAGTATGTGATTAAGTGCTGTAGCTGAGGAGGAATGGAAGACGTGGCAGTGTGTAGCAGTTGTAAGATTTGATCTGAAGTTGTTAATCTTCCTATTCATCACTGATGGGTTCGGTTCTGAGCCCTCGGAACCGGGTCAGCCTTGTACCAAGCTTGCGTGTACCAAAAACTCTCGAGCTAAGCTGCTACTCACAATGCTCTTTACTCAGTTACCTCAGATCTCGTTTGCCGCACAGCCATATAGCAGCTTTTCCACGAGCTCTCCAGCTAAGTGATTTTTCTTGTACATTTACAAGTTTTTGTGAAAGTTCTTTTCCCGTTTATAGTCTGTTCTTGATATCTCTATTGTTTCAGCTCTACCCACAGATATCTCTTTTTTACCATTGCTGGTATTTTCCAACTTTCTACCCTTGTAGTATCTTATTACCATTGTTGGTATTTCCTTTCTCCTTTTACTTCTCCATTTCTTCCACTTTCCTCAGTCTTTCCCTTTTGTGTGAGTGTGTGTTCTGTTATGTCAGAAAATAAGGGAACTACGGGGTTTAAACACTGCTCTTCTTGCAGTGGTAAACTTCCTAATAGTGACCTCCATGAAAAATGTGTGTACTGTTTGGGGGTTCCACATTTGTCGGCGAAACCCCCATGTGATATTTGTGCTAGCTTCAGTCAGCAGACGCTGAATGAACGTCGGAATAAACTGATTTTGAAGGGCCTGCTTGCTTCTCCTTTTTCGGAGGCTATTTCTGCGACGGAGGTTTCATCCCCTCCTTCTGTGGGCAAGAAATGTCCTCTCTCTGACCCCTCTTTACCGGACGGTGACAGAGGAAAAAGCCATAAACACAAGGCCCAAAAGTCTTCCAAAGAGCACCATACTGCCTACTCTGTTCCGACTACTACATCAGTTCTGAGCTCTGCTCAAGCGAAGCTTACCTCATCGGCGCCTACCCTGGCACCGATGACTACGGCACCGTCTACTGCCTCAGTTCCGATCAGCTTGTCTGTTTCTGTCTTGGCACCATCAGCCATTTCCGCTCCGATACCAGTTCTGACAAAAACCTCGGAACCATTTTTGTCATTCACCCCTGTTGTGACCTCGGCTCCGAGCCCGTTCTCAGCTCCAACCATACCGTTGCCGGTTTCTAAATTGGAATCGTTGGTGCCATTCTGTGATACACCACGGACCAGATACTCATTGACTGTGGACCCATTTGCCAGACAAGCCTGCAGCCCCTTTTTGGACCGGCCTGATTCCCCCTCAGGGGCATCGGTGAGATCCACCAGGAGCCTTTCATAATTGTATGTGGTGCTTTTTGACCAGCTGCTGACCGCCAGGGGAATTTCAAATCCGCCTAGACCCTATCCCACTCCAGGCTTTGGGTCTATTACTCCAGCGACCCCTACTTACTCTCCTCCCTTGGATCCCTCGGTTCCAAGGTTCATTTATCCAATGTTTTCTAGAGGACCCCCTTCCTCGGTGCCAACAACGACAGTGTCTGAGGCCCCGAGGCTCCTTTGGGTGTTGGTTCCGTCGGAACACACCCTCTCTGTATCACATGCTTGGGGGGGTGGAACCTCCAGTTCCTGTATCAGTTCCGACAATGTTGTCTGTCCCGACTTCAGATCCAAGGGTGACTACCGCTCCGAGTTTGCTTGAGGCTCCGTCCCTGGGAGAGGACCATGTGGAGTGGGGTGTGACCCCTGTTCCAATTTTGCCTTCTTTGGTTCCAAGCTCCCACTTCTCTTCAGGCGGGCGCACTTTCTGGTTAATAGAGAGGGTGCTTGCTTCTAGCAGTCCTCCTACATTGGTTATCCCCCCCCCCCCATTTCCTTCTGAGCTGCAGCTGTCAAAAGCTAACCCCCTCAGGACTCCAAGAGCATAAGACCCAGGAAACCCCTGCCCAAGGTATTTCCCTTTCTGAGTCTTCTTCGGATACTCCCACATAAGAGCCCCCTCGGAAACGGGTGTGTAAGAGGAAACACATGGACTCCCCAGAGGAGTTCCTCACGGAAGATACGGACTATGATGATGAGGAAAGGGTCTCTACGGTCATCCCCTAACATCTCCTTCGGAGACATCATGGTAATCTTGAAACAGAGGGGTGACTGGAAGCCCTCCAACCCTTCTTCGGAGGAATCCGTATTCCTGCAGACCTTTCGCTCTTGACCCTCTACTTCTTGGGTGACCCCCCTGCCGATGAGTTGGTTAAGCTCATCGTGGAATGGGCTTGGAAGAATCTGGACTCCACTGAGGCCATCCCCAGGAGATCAGACAATGTACTGCTCCCTCCAGAGTATCAACCCCGTTGGTCTAGAGGTTTGCCAGTGGATGCTATGGTGGTGCCGACAGCCACGAAAAAGGACCTTGCTGAAGAGAGTTCGGCTGTTCATCCGCCCAACAGAGAGTCCCGGGCAGTGGACAGGTTAGGGAAGTGAGTTTTTGCGTCAGCGACTTTTGCAGTTAGGTCTCTGAACTTTTTGGCACATTTTACAAGGCTCCAGAGAGATCTTATCTCCGAACTCTCTGGAACCCTCGTTGGCCAAGTATCGGATGGAGCACAAGATAAAATTGCTTCCCAGCTTACCACTCTAGAGTCAATATCCAATTCATCCATGAGGTTGCTGTCACACACAACCGAATGAGCAGCTAGAGCTGCAGGTGCAGGCATAGTCATGAGACGTCACACCTGGATGCGCATTTGTGACCTCGCGGACTCCAAGTCTTCCTTTTTAAATGACCCTATTGAGCCATCAGCTCTGTTCGGTGCTAAGGTCAAGGATACATTAGCCAGGTGCGAGCAAGACAGGAAGACCTTGTCTGCCATTGGCCTACGCTTTTCCAAACCTCAGCGTTCCTTCTCCAGGAACCAGAAGAGCGGGAAGATGTGGCACAAGAAGTCTCAAGGTCCTTCCTGAGACCCATGTGGTGAGGACTCCTCTAGAGGCCGAGGGGGTTCCAATAATGGAAGACTCCCCTTTCGGGGCAGAGGGGGTCCCCGAAACCAGGGCTCCAGAGATTCCTTCTCGGGTAGACCGTATCAGCGCTCTTGAGGCGCTGCCCGATTGCTTTCCTCTGAAAGCAGTCGGGGTGTTTTTTTCTCTGCACCAAACTGCCTGGCTCTCCATTACAAACGATCAGTTGGTGCAGCGAATCATTACCAGAGGCTACCATATTCCTCTAATAGCTTATCCAAGACCTCCGAAATTCCTTCCCAATGTTCCACCCAGTCAAAGGGAGGAGGCAGCTTCCGAAATACGAAAGCTGTGTCAATAACGAGCAATCCAACATCCACCCAGATCAGTGCGGATCAGGGTTCTACTCAAGATTCATTTTGGTGCCAAAGAAAACAGGAGACTGGATGCCCATTCTGGATCTCAGCCAACTCAACAAATCGGTAGTTCATACCAAATTCCACATGGTCACGATTCAAACCATCCTCCCCTTTCTGCGGGAGGGTGTGTGGATGTGCTCATTAGATCTCCGGGATGCGTATTACCATATCAAGATGGACAAGCAATCCAGGAGCCTCCTTCGCTTCCGGTTGGGAGCCAATCATTACCAGTTCAGAGCCCTGCCTTTCAGTCTCTCGACGCCCCCCTAGAGTGTTCACGAAATGTCTTGCAGTGGTAACAGCTCATCTGAGACTTCAGGGATTCCAGGTGTTTCTGTACCTAGACGATTGGCTCCTCTCCACCCCCACCAAATGTCTTCTGGTCAATGCCCTCCGCTACACCCTGGTTCTAGTGGAGTCACTAGGCATCACCATACAGTGGGAGAAATCCAACCTTCAACCCTCGTAACTGGAATTCATAGGGGCAATATTCAACACCCAGTCAAGCATGATCTCACTTCCTCTCCACAGGATTCAGAGACTAAGGGCACAAGTTCAAGTGATACTCTGTCGAGGAAAGGTGTCTGCAAGGGGAAGTTCTCCAAGCCTTGGAATGTATGGCTGCAGCCATCCCTATTGTTCCCTTAGCCAGACTACACATGAGATTATTACATTGGCTCCTTCAGGCCCAGTGGGTACCCAAGCTTCACCCCCTGAACTCAGATTCTCATCCTCAACACTTGCAAACTAGATCTCCTCTGGTGGATGAGTACGGACGAAAATCTTTGGTGTCGCCCCTTCCAGTCTCCCCAGCCCAGCGCCACGGTGACCACAGATGCCTCCCTTATGGGGTGGGGGGCCACTTCCAGGGAAAGTCAGTCCAAGGCACGTGTCCGATGTAGAGGTCAACTTGAATATCAGTGTCCTGGAGTTAAGAGCGGTGCTGTTGGCATTGCAAGCTTTTCATCCTCTCCTTCCGTCCGGAACAATTGCTGTCCAGTCTGACAACATGTCCGTGGTCTGGTACGTAAACAGGGAGGGACCAAATCCTACCCCCTATGTTGCAAAGCCATGAGAATCTGGCAGTGGACGATAGCTTCCAACCACTTTCTGATCGCAAAGCGTATCCTGGGGAGCTCCAATGTGATTGGGGACTGGCTGAGCAGATGCATTCTCCTTCCTCACGAGTGGTCTCTCAACCCAAGTGTGGCAGCGGAAATTTTCAGCCATTGGGGCCAGCCATGTTGCGACCTTTTCGCCTCCCCCTCAAACACAAAATGCAGCAGCTACTTTGCCCTCTTTATCCCTCTCGGGGGGTCACCGAGAGACGCTCTGTTTCACGATTGGCCCATGGGTCTCCTTTATGCTTATCCTCCGATTCCTCTGATTTCCCCTTGTTTTAAGGAAAGCGATTCGGTTGAGAAGCAAAGTGATCCTCATTGCCCCATTCTGACCTTGTCAAGTATGGTTTCCCTTCCTACGACCTCATCTGTTAAAACCTCCTTGGATCCCAGACACTCGTCAGGACCTCATATCTCACCCACAAGGGCGGACTCCCCCGAATCTGTCCAGTCTCAAGCTGACAGCTTGGTTTTTCCACTTCCGTTAGTTGCCAGGCAGGAAACTCTCTCTTCACCCGTACATGACATTATCTTGGCCTCTCATAAACCATCCACCAGGAAACTGTACAGGGACAAATGGAAAAGATTCTCTATTTGGTCACGTAATCAGAAGCTAGACCCGATGTTCTTCGTTTTCCATTGCTGCAGTCCTTACCATTGGGTATAGTCCGCATCCAGTCGGCCCGAATACCAGAGTATAAGGCTGACGCCGGTCAGGGCGCATTAGACTGACGTCAGTACGTCAGGGTACTAATGCGCATGACCGCCATATCCTCAGTCTTTTTTGCCGCGTGGTCCGATGCAGAAGCAGTTTTGCGAGTGCAGGTTGGCGTTCTGAGATATTTCCGAAACCGGAGTTTCAGACCGAATCAGAGTTGGCTAAGTACCCGCTAGAACATTTTGGTTTTTCTTGCCTCAGTATTCAACCGGATGTCAGAAAAAGTGAATAACTGTATTTCTTGTGGGAAACAGATACCGCATAAGGATTTCCATACTTTGTGTATACCTTGTTTAGGGCCTGAGCACGACGTTGTTGGTTGCCGCTCTTGTGCTAGGTTTAACAAACGCACTATTAAGAGGAGGTTAGACTGTGCCAGGTTAGTGTTTGGGAGACGTTGTAATTATAAAATGCCGCCGGATGCTCCGCCCGCTTCCCAAGAAGCGCAAGGACAAAACAGCGTTTCCTAGGGTTGAAGAACCGGCAGTCCCGGACGTCGGTTCTTTAGGAGGCTCAGTGGAGCCAGAGGTTTTGCCAGGAGTTTCTATGGAGTCTCCGGCAGAAACTTTACTGTTACAGGATGTCCCATCTCAGGAGGCAGGCCAGGCTGAGGGGCTTCTCAGGTACCTATTCTTCCCTCTCTTCCCAAAGTAGTTAGAGCCTCTCCTTCTGTTGCTAAAGCTTCTTTAGAGGTAGGCCAATTTCAACTTCAGTGGGAGCTTCTCCTAGCTTTTCGGGTTCTGTACCTAAGAAACATATGCTTAAAATGGCAGAAGATTTGATTACTATGATTAGAGGTTCTATGGGCCCTCCTGATAAGAGGCCTAGGGTGGAACCAGAGTTTGCCAGTTTTGAACAGGGTTCAGAGGCTTCTGAGTCTTCTGGATGATTTGCAGGAGTATCCTCCTTATTCTGATTCTGATGTGGATGATGCCACTCCTTCGGCTTCTCCTCCTGAGGATTTTTCATTTTCAGAGACTCTGCATTCCATGAGGGAGCACTTTAAATGGGAAGGCCAGGATTACTCTGATTCCAGGAAGAGGCTTAGGGAATTCTTGTTTTACCCCAGCATAGGCCCTTAGCTATACCTCCTGTGTTGACTGTGGTGGAAGATGTTTTTGCAGAGGCTTCCCTGAACCCTGATTCTTTGCCTCCTGCTCCTGTTAAACCTGATAGGTACTATAGGGTGCCCGAAGCTCATAAGTATTTGTTTAAGAGTCCTAGGGCGGACCCAGAAACTGTTTCTCAGGGGCCTAAAGGTGTTAAAGCCTCTGTGGTTAGAAATCCTGTTCCCACTGACAAAGAGGCGAGGGCTTTGGATAGGTGGGTAAGAAACTGTATACTTCTTCCACTCTAGCCATGAGAGCATTGAATTGTCAGTTTCACATGCTGAAATATCAAAATTATCTCCTTTCACAATTGAAATCTAAGGTGGATGCTTTGGCGGAAGGTATTGAGTGTAAAGAGTTGCTGGATTTGGTTTATGTGTCTGAACAAGTGGGCAAGCATTCTTTGCAATGTGGCTTTGATGCTGTGCAGGCCTCCTCGAGGGTGGCTGCCACTAGTTCTGTTCTTCGCAGGCATGCCTGGTTGAGGGATCAGAATTTGGCTGAGCATGTTAAGACAAGGATTTTGGATGCACCTTTACAGTCTGATGTGTTGTTTGGTTCGCCTGTGGAAGCAGTTTTAAAGAAAATGGAGGACAAAGCTAAGTCTATGCAAACTGTTAAGGATTTTTGCAGGTACAGCCACCAAGTTTAGTAGAAATTGGCCTGCTAAGGGGTGGACATATCCTGCTTATGACTCCCAGTCTAGGGGTAGGTCTAGACGTGGTAGGGGCAGGGCTCAAGGTTCTTTTAGGTCTAGAACAGGGAGTTCACCTGCTCAGACTTCTGGTGAGGGCAGGGGTCAGTCCTTTCGTAAGCAGACCCAATGACCTGCCTTTTCAGCTGCCAGTAGATTCTCGCCTGGCAGCTCCTTTGGGAGGACGACTGTCTCTTTTCAAAGAAAATTGGGATTTAATTACTCAAGACAGATGGGTGTTGGACATTATTCACCACGGTTACAGGTTTTATTTCCATACAATGCCCCCTTTCAAAGGCATGCCAGACGTTCCTCCTCCACAAAGAAAAGAGGCTCACAAACAAGTTTCTCAGTTACTCCAAATGGGGGCCATTCAGCCAGTCCCTGTATCAGAAAGGGGCCTAGGATTTTATTCCCGCATGTTCCTAGTACCCAAGAAGGGGAACACGTGGAGACCAATTTTGGATTTATCTCTCCTCAACACTTATCTGGACATTCCCAAGTTCAAGATGTTGACGTTACAACAGCTTTTACCTCTGCTGGGCAAAGATCACTGGATGGTAACTTTAGATCTCAAGGAAGCTTACCTTCATGTGCCTATCAGGCTAAGTTGCAGGAAGTATCTGCGGTTTCGAGCTGGAGATTCTCATTATCAGTTCTCTGCATTGCCCTTTGGCTTATCTACTGCGCCCAGAGTATTCACAAAGGTTCTGGCTCCAGTGATAGCTTACTTCAGGCTACAAGGAATTCAAATCTATCCTTACTTAGACGACTGCCTGATTCTGGCTCAAGAAAAGGAAGACCTTCTACAGCATCTGGAATATGTTATAGCAGTGCTAAGATGCCTAGGGTATTCTGTGAACGAAATAAAGTCCAGTCTAGTACCCTCTCAAGACATGTGCTTTCTGGGTGTGAGACTGAATACAGCAGCCCAGATGGCCTTTTAACCCCGGACAAACAAATGAGTCTATCACTTTACTTCCATCAACTATCTCATCAGTCCGTGCTGACTGCAGGGACAGTCCTTCAAGCATTAGGGTTCATGGCATCTTGTATTCTGGTGCTTCCCAATGCCAAACTGCATATGAGGAAGTTACAATGGTATCTCAAAATGTATGGACACAGCACTGCCAGGATTTAGACACTGTCATTCCCATAATACCTTGCCTTCAAAGAGAATTTTTGTGGTGGGCTCAGGAATGTCACCTAAACAAGGGACTCTCTGTGACCCGCCAGAGGCGAGTCAGATTTTAACGACAGATGCCTCGGACATTGCTTGGGGAGCTCATCTAAATGGAAAGTGGATACAAGACAAGTGGCCTGCCAGACTACAGCATCTACATATCAACATGAAGGAGATGTTAGCAGTCCAGTTCGCATTACTGGCTTTCCAGGAGTTACTTCTTCCAGGACAGGTGTTGATTCTAACAGACAACACAACTGTCATGTGGTACATCAACAAGCAAGGGGGAACACATTCTTATCCTCTATGCAGGCAAGCAATGATTTTATGGGAGACTGCGCTAAGCTTGCAACTCACTCTTCAGGCAAGGTTTCTGCCAGGAGCACAGAACTCCTTAGCAGATGTGTTAAGCAGACAAATCATGGATCCCCACGAGTGGAAACTGGATCTTCATGTATTTCAGACATTGACAGTGTCATGGGGAACTCCAGACATAGATCTGTTCGCTTCTCCACTAAACCACCAGCTGCCAAAGTATTGCACAAAGGGGTTTCATCATACAGCTTGGAAAGTGGATGCTCTGTCTTTCAGTTGGGAAAATCTTCATGTGTATGCCTTTCCACCTCTGCCTCTTCTTCCAAAGGTACTATTAAAGGTCAGACAAGACAGGCCAAGGATGATTTTGATAGCTCCAGATTGGCCTCGCAACACTGGTACCCACTACTTGAGTCTGGTAAAGAAGCCTCCATGGCCTTTACCTCTGATTCCTCATCTGTTATCTCAGAAGGACGGTCATCTGCTCAATGTCAAGCTTCACTCTCTTCATCTAACAGCCTGGCATATTCTGTGTTGAAACACAGCAGGTCTCAACTTCCTCAACAAGTTTTAAATGTGATTATGGAAGCTAGACGACCTAGTACAAGGAGAGTGTATGCAGCAAAATGGAAGAGATTTTTATTTTGGAGTACAGCAAAGAATTTGGAGATTTCTGAGCCTAATTTGAGTGTGGCTCTTCAATATCTTACCGAGTTATTGGACAAAGGGTTGTCCTTCTCTTCTATTAAGATTCATGCTGCAGCAATTTCAGCTCACTATGATTGTGACCCACCTTTGTTTTCGCATCCTTTGTTCAAGCAGTTTCTTAGAGGGGCAAAGAATATACGACCCCCACGTAGAGCTCCTACTCCTGCTTGGGATCTCAATTTTGTGTTGGAAAAACTTACTCTACAACCTTTGAGCCTCGGCTACTGCTGAATTGAAATATTTGTCATGGAAGACTGCTTTTTTGTTGGCTATTACTTCTGCAAGAAGGGTGTCTGAGTTGCAGGCCCTTATGGCAGTCGAGCCCTTTTGATTTTTCATAAGGATAGGGTATCATTACGTACTAATCCTTCCTTTATGCCTAAGGTGGTTTCTAGTGTGGCTTTAAACCAAACTATTCATTTGCCTACTTTTATGCAGACCCCCAAAATAAAGGGGAAAAGATTTTGCATACTTTAGATGTACACAGGCAATTGCGTTATTACTTAAGCAGGACTAAGGATTTTAGGCAGTCTCAGCAGTTGTTTGTTTCTTTTGCTTTGAGTTCACAGGGCAAGCCTGTGTCAAAACAAACTATTTCTAGGTGGATTGGCTTTTGCATTGCATTTTGTTATTCCCATCATGGCAAGGAGGTTCCAGCTGGGATTAGGCCTCACTCCACTAGGGCTACTGCCACTTCAACAGCATTTCTACGGGGGGTGGCAACTAAGGATATTTTGGAAGCAGCTACTTGGAGTTCAGTGCATACTTTCTCTAAGCATTATCACCTTCCTATCTACTCTAAGTCTAGGGCTGGTTTTGCCACAGCTGTTTTGCAAGGCATGTTGTCAGCTCCTGCTTCTTTATGATTTGCCAGCCTCCCTTACCTCTGCTTTGGGATTCTACCCAATGGTAAGGACTGCAGCAATGGAAAACGAAGAACATAGTACAGTTTTGTACCTACCATAAATGTAGATGTTCGAGGATTCCATTGCTGCAGTCCAATTTACCCTCCCTCCTTCCCCTCTGTGTTTAGGGGTGGTAGTGTAGGTGAGTTTACCTGCTTATATTTTTGTATATATTGTCCATGTTTTGGTGCAGGTATTTTGGGCCTTGTCTTTTTAGGGTCTTCTGACATCTGGGGCAAGAAAAGACTGAGGATATGACGCCGGTCATGCGCATTAGTACCCTGACGTACTGACGTCAGTCTAATGCGCCCTGACCGGCGTCAGCCTTATACTCTGGTATTCGGGCCGACTGGATGCGGACTATACCCAATGGTAAGGACTGCAGCAATGGAATCCTCGAACATCTACATTTATGGTAGGTACAAAACTGTACTTTCTCAGCCCCTGTAGCCACTATTCTTCATTGTCTGGCTGAACTGGGGCCTCAGCTTCCACCATTCGAGTACATCTAGCAGCTATTTCCAACTTCCATAACGGGTCAGATGGAGTTCCGCTTATTTCCTCTTGCCTTTGCAAGACCTTCTTCAAGGGTGTTTTCCACAGCAGGTGGAGGCATGGAATTTGTCTTGGGTTCTGCACTCTCTCTCTCACTCTCTGCCCCCTTTTGAGCTGGCTGCGACATGTGATCTAAAATTCCTGTCATGGAAATCGTTATTTCTGGTGGCTATAACTTCAGCCAGAATTTGAATTACAAGCATTATGTTCTGATCTTTCATAAGGACATAGTATCACTTCGTACTAACCCATCCTTTCTCCCCAAAGTGGTTTCTGATTTTTCGATTAATCAGCCATTGAGCTCCATGTGTTCTTCCCAAATTACTCTAACAAGGGAGAATACTGCCTACATTCCTTGGATGTTCATAGACAATTACGTTTCTATCTGGACAGAACTAAATCCTTTCCCAAGTCAGACCAGCTTTTCATCTCTTTAGCAGCTCCTAGAATGGGATGCACAGTATCGAAAGTTACTTTGTCTAAATGGCTTAGGGATTGCATTGCCTTCACATATTCACTTACGGAGGGATCTAAGCCTGGTCAAATCAAGGCTCACTCAACTAGGGTTATTGCAGCATCTGTTGCCTTCCACTCTAGGGACTCCATGGATGACATTTGTGCAGCTGCCATTTGGGCTAAGCCCCACACCTTTATCAAGCATTATAAATTGGATCTGATCTCCAGGGGAAGAGCGGCCTTTGGTTCAATGGTTCTCAGGAATGTTCTTCCATAAGGGCCACCTAGGTTCTCAAAGTAGCTGGGGACTCAGTCCCATCAGTGATGAATAGGACGAAGATTAACAACTTCAGATAAAGAAGTTGTCTTACCATAACGTTCCATCTGAGTTGTTGATGATCTTCCAGTCATCACACCCTCCCACTGACCCCCTCCAAAGGTTCCTGGTGGATCTTCTGGGTCTTTGTGGTATATTAGGGTTTCTGCGCAGAGATCGCCTCTGACTTATTTCTTCTATATATTGCATGCAGACTTGATCTGAGGTAACTGAGCAATGGGCATTGTGGGTAGAAGCTTAGCTCGAGAGTTTTTGGTGCACACAAGCTTGGTATAAGTCCGACTCTGTTCTGAGGGCTCGGAACCGAACCCATCAATGATGACTGGAAGAAGATCAACAACTCGGATGGAACGTTATGGTAAGACATAACTTCTTTTTATCCACAGGCATGTGTGACTGCAAATACAGCCTTTACCAGAGGCTGTTGTACCCTCGATATGACCTTAAATGTTGGGTCCCCAACATAAGGCATCTTCACAAAGTTAGAAGAAAAGGAAAAAAATATGGAGATGAAGTAACTATTTCATGTTAAGTTGTCTATCTCGCCTTTGTTCTTGCTGGTTGGGATTGGAGCCGATCCTCGGCTCTGACTTGGCCATCATCTATAGCTCGAGAGCTGTTTACTGGCTCGAGGCTACCCCTTATCTCATGATGCCTAGCGCTAGCTACCCAGATCTCGTTTGCCGCTTCAGCTGCGAGGTTTCGTTTTTACTGGCTCAGGCTTGTGTTAAGTTTCTTATTGAACTTTTCTAGCTAAGATAGTGATGTTCTTCATCTCACATTGCTGCAGTCCTTACTTATGGGTAGTCCGCTGTCCTCGGTCGGCCCGAATACCAAAGTATTAGGCTGACGTCGGTCATGGGCGCACAGCCCTGACATCAGAGCGTCAGGGTATAAAAGCGCATGACCGACGTCATATCCTCAGTCTTTTTTGCCGCATGGTCCGATGCAGAAGCAGCGTTGAAAGTGCCGCTCGCTTTCTGAAATTTTTCGCTGGAGTTTCAGACATACCAAGTTGGGCTAAGTACCCGCTAGAGCATTTTGTTTTTCTTGCCTCAGTTATTTACCGGATGTCAGAAAAAGTGAATAATTGTATTTCTTGTGGGAAGCAGATACCGCATAGGGATTACCACTCGCTTTGTATCCCTTGCTTGGGACCGAGCACACGTAGTTGGGTGTCGGTTTTGTGCTAGGTTTAATAAGCGCACTATTAAGAGAAGGCTAGATTGCGCTAGGTTAGTCTTTGGCAAGCAGTGTAATTATAATATGCCGTTGGATCCTCCGACGCCCGCTTCCACGAAGAAGCGTAAAGACAAATCTGTAAAGCCTAGGCAGGATGATTCGTCCATTTCGGACGCCGGTCCTTTAGAGACTGCAGTGGAACAGGTGGAGCCGGCTGAAGTCTCTGTTGAGTCTCAGGGGGAAACCTTGATTTTACAGGATGTGGCCTCACAGGAGTCAGGTCAGGCTGAAGGGGCCTCTCAGGTTACTATTCTCCCTTCTTTGCCTAAGGGGGTTAGGCCTTCTGCTACTGTGTCTAGGGCTCCTTCTAAGGGCAGGTAGTTAGTTCTGGTTCTTCAGGGTCTGTACCTAAGAAGCATATGCCTAAAATGGCAGAAGATTTGATTACTTTAATTAGAGGTTCCATGCCCCCTCCTGATAAGAGGCCCAGGGTAGAGCCAGAGTTGGAAAGTTTGGAGCAGGCCTCAGATGTTTCTGAGTCTTCTGCTGAAGATATTCAAGATTTTCCTCCTTATTCGGATTCCGATGCAGAGGATTCTACTCCTTCTGCTTCCCCTCCAGAGGATTTTTCATTTTCAGAAACCTTACACTCTATGAGGCAACATTTTAAGTGGGAAGGACAGGATTACTCAGATTCCAGAAAGAGGCTTAGAGAGTTCTTGTTTTTACCACAGCATAGACCCTTGGCTATTCCTCCTGTTTTGGATGTTGTTCAGGATGTTTTTTCGGAGGCCTCATTTAATCCAGATTCTATGCCTCCTGCACCAGTTAAACCGGACAGGTATTATAGGGTACCTGAGGCTCATAAATATCTATATAAGAGTCCTAGGGTGACCCAGAAACTATTAGTCAGGGGCCTAAGGGTGTTAGGCTTCTGTTGTAAAGAATCCGGTTCCTCTAGATAAGGAAGCTAGAGCTTTGGACAGATGGGGTAAGAAGGTGTATACCTCTTCTACTTTAGCAATGAGGGCTTTAAATTGCCAGTTTCATATGTTGAAATATCAGAATTTCCTCCTTTCTCAGCTAAAATCTAAAGTGGATGCTTTGGCAGAGGGCATAGAGTGTAAAGAATTGCAAGATTTGGTGCATGTTTCTGAACAGGTGGGGAAACATTCTTTGCAGTGTGGCTTTGATGCTTTGCAGGCTTCTTCTAGAGTGGCTGCCACTGGTTCAGTTCTTCGAGGCATGCCTGGCTTAAGGATCAGAATTTATCTGAGCATGTTAAGTCTAGAATTCTGGATGCTCCTTTACAGTCCGAAGTTTTGTTTGGTCCTCCTGTGGAGTCTGTTTTGAAGAAAATGGAGGACAAGGCTAAGTCTATGCAGACTGTTAAAGATTTTTGCAGGTTCAACCTCCTAAGTTTAGTAGAAATTGGCCTGCTAAGGGGTGGACGTACCCTTCTTCTGATTCCCATTCTAGGGGTAGATCTAGGCGTGGTAGGGGCAGAGCTCAGAGTACCTTTAGGCCTAGAACATGGAGTTCGCCTGTTCAATCTGCTGGTGAGGGTAGGGGCCAGTCCTTTCGTAAACAGGCCCAATGACCTGCATTTTCAGCTGCCAGATTCTTCTTGCCTGGCAGCTCCTTTGGGGAAAGCTAGCTCTCTTCAAGCAAAATTGGTTTTAATCACCCAAGACAAATGGGTGTTGGACATTATAAACAAAGGTTACAAGTTTTATTTCCATACATTGCCTCCTTTCAAAGGTATGCCAGACATTCCTCCTCGGCAAAGGATGGAGGCTCACAAACAGATTTCATTACTTCTTCACATGGGAGCTATACAGCTAGTACCTCCTTCAGAAGTGGGTCTAGGGTTTTATTCCCCTGTTTCTAGTACCAAAGAAAGGGAACACGTGGAGACCGATTTTGGATTTATCTCTCCTCAACACTTATTTGGACATTCCAAAGTTCAAAATGTTGACATTACAACAGCTTTTGCCTCTGCTGGGAAAAGATCACTGGATGGTAACTCTGGATCTAAAAGAGGCTTATCTTCATGTTCCTATCAGGCCCAGTTGCAGGAAGTACCTGCTTTCGAGCTGGAAATTTACATTATCAGTTCTCTGCATTGCCCTTTGGCTTATCTACTGCTCAGAGTGTTCACAAAGGTTCTGGCTCCAGTGATAGCCTTTTTCAGGATGGAAGGAATACAAATTTATCCTTATTTGGACGATTGCCTGATTATTGCACAAGACAAGGACGAGCTTCTTCAGCATCTACAGTATGTGATGGTAGTGTTAAGATGCCTAGGGTATTCTGTGAACGAAACAAAGTCCAGTCTAGTACCCTCTCAGGACATGTGCTTTCTGGGTGTGAGACTGAATACAGCTTCCCAGATGGCCTTTTGACCCCGGACAAACAGAAAAGTCTTTCACTTTATTTCCATCAAATGTCTCTACAGTCCAGGCTGACTGCAAGGACAGTCCTTCAAGCCTTGGGGTTCATGGCATCTTGTATTCTGGTGCTTCCCAATGCCAAATTGCATATGAGGAAGCTTCAATGGTATCTCAAAAATCTATGGACACAACACTGCCAGGATCTAGACACTGTCATTCAGATAATACCTTGCATTCAGAAGGAATTTTTGTGGTGGGCTCAGGAATGTCACCCAAACAAGGGACTCTCTGTGACCCGACCAGAGGCGAGTCAGATTCTAACGACAGATGCCTCGGACAAGGCTTGGGGAGCACACCTCAATGGAAAATGGGTGCAAGACACGTGGCCTGCCAGACTTCAACATTTGCATATCAACTTGAAGGAGATGTTAGCAGTACAATTTGCATTGATGGCTTTCAAGGATTTACGCCCAGGGCAGGTGTTGATTCTAACAGACAACACAACTGTCATGTGGTACATCAACAAGCAAGGGGAACTCATTCACCCTCTTTGCAGACAGGCGATGATTTTGTGGGAGACAGCTCTCAGTTACAACCTCAATCTTCAGGCAAGATTTCTACCAGGAGCACAGAACTCCTTAGCAGATGTATTGAGCAGACAAATAGTGGATCCTCACGAGTGGAAATTGGATCCTCAGGTATTTCAAAAGTTGACAGTGTCATGGGGAACTCCAGACATAGATCTGTTCGCTTCTCCACTAAATTACCAGTTGCCAAAGTTTTGCACAAAAGGTTTCATCCCACAGCTTGGAAGGTGGGCGCTCTGTCATTCAGTTGGAACAATCTTCATGTATATGCCTTTCCACCTCTACCTCTTCTGCCCAAGGTTCTCTTGAAGGCCAGACAAGACAAGCCATCCATGATCCTGATAGCACCGGATTGGCCTCGACAACACTGGTACCCACTATTGAGGAGTTTGGTCCGAGAGCCTCCATGGCCACTGCCTTTGATTCCACACATTTGTCTCAGGAGGGCAATCACTTTCTCAATGTCAGAATTCAGTCTCTGCATCTAACAGCCTGGCACATTCTGTTTTAGATTCTGGAGGTTCTCAGCTTCCACAACAAGTTTTGAATGTTATTTTGGAGGCCAGGAGGCCTAGTACAAGGAAAGTTTATGCTGATAAATGGAGGAGATTTTTATTTGGAGCAAAGGAAGGACTTTGATGTTTCCAAGCCTAATTTGAGTGCTTCCTTACAATATCTTACTGAGTTATTAGACAAAGGTTTGTCCTTCTCCTCCATAAAGGTTCATGCTGCAGCCATTTCGGCTAATTATGACTGTGACCCTCCTTTATTCTCTCATCCTTTGTTTAAGCAGTTTCTCAGAGGGCAAAGAACATAAGACCCCCACGAGAGCTCCTACTCCTGCTTGGGATCTCAATTTTGTGTTGGAAAAGCTTACTCTACAACCTTTTGAGCCTGCAGCTACTGCCGAGTTAAAGTATTTGTCATGGAAAACTGCTTTTTTGTTGGCCATTACTTCTGCAAGAAGGGTTTCTGAATTACAGGCCCTTATGGCAGTGGAGCCTTTCTTGATTTTTCATAAGGATAGGGTATCTTTGCGTACTAATCCTTCCTTTATGCCTAAAGTGGTTTCTAGTGTGGCCTTAAACCAAACTATTCATTTGCCTACATTTATGCAAATCCTCAAAATAAAGGGGAGAAGATTTTGCATACTTTGGATATTCACAGGCAGTTGCGTTATTATTTGAGCAGAACCAAGGAGTTCAGACACTCTCAGCAGTTGTTTGTTTCTTTTGCTTTGGGTTCACAGGGTAGACCTGTTTCAAAACAAACTATTTCTAAATGGATTGGGTTTTGTATTTCTTTTTGTTATTCCTATCATGGTAAGGAGATTCCGACTGGAATCAGACCTCATTCCACCAGAGCTACTGCAACTTCTACTGCCTTTCTAAGGGGGGTAGCTACAAAGGATATTTTGGAAGCAGCCACTTGGAGTTCAGTACATACTTTTCTAAACATTACCACCTTCCTCTTTATTCTAAGTCTAGGGCTGGATTTGCCACTGCAATATTACAGGGCATTTTAGCTGCCCCTAATGCTTTATAATTTTGCCAACCTCCCTTTCCCGTTGCTTTGGGATTCTACCCATAAGTAAGGACTGCAGCAATGTGAGATGAAGAACATAGTACAGTTTTGTACCTACCATAAATGTAGATGTTCAAGATCCACATTGCTGCAGTCCAATTTCCCTCCCTCCTTCCCTCTGTAGCTTAGCATGGTTATATGGTTTGGGTGATGGCTGTAGTTGGGCATATCTTTTGGGAAGGTACTCTGTTTTTTGGCTGTGGCCTTTCTTTTAGGGCCTTCTGACATCTGGGGCAAGAAAAGACTGAGGATATGACGTCGGTCATGCGCTTTTATACCCTGACGCTGATGTCAGGGCTGTGCGCCCATGACCGACGTCAGCCTAATACTTTGGTATTCGGGCCGACCGAGGACAGCAGACTACCCATAAGTAAGGACTGCAGCAATGTGGATCTTCGAACATCTACATTTATGGTAGGTACAAAACTGTACTTTTTTTTTCAGGAGTTATTGTTTAGTTATTGTTTAGTTTTTTTAGTCTCTCTATCTTGTGTGTTAGCTAAGTATATTGTAGTTTCCCCCTCCTTAGAACTTGCTTAAGTTAGAGAGTTCTCCTCCTCCCCCTCCTATCCCTTTCTGTCAGGTAGCGCTTAGTTTCAAGGCCTTCCTTCTATCTTTCTTTAGGTAGCCGTTTAAGTTAGAGGCTTCCTAGTTAAAAAAAAATATATATATATATATATATATATATATATATCTTTAGCTTTAACTGTGTGTTTTTCTCTTTTTTGCTTTTATTGGTGTTGTGGTATCTCTTCAGGTATTTTTTCGGATACAGGATGTCTAAAGAGTCCAAGGTTTCGGGATTCAAGAAGTGTGACTCATGCTGTCAGAAAATGTCTCTGACAGATGGGCACACTACTGCTTAGGCGCAGTGCACCTGCAGGATTCTTGTTCTATATGCCATGCATTTAGTCCAAGAGTTCTGCAGGAGTGTAAAAATAAGCTTATTCTGAGGGGTCTTTTAAAGCCCCAGGATTCACTGGCCAAGGCTCAGCCTGTGAAATCCCCAAAACCGACCAAATCGTCGTCTCCAAGCTCGGAGCCGTCATTGGTTCAGACTTTACCTGCCACTTCGGTTCCAGCCGGAATAGATGAGACTATCTCCCCGGCGGTTCGATCAGCATCTTCGGAGCAGTCACGGAGCCACAAGAGGCTGAGGTCCCCTTCTCTGGAGTCCATACATTCGGCTCCTCGGTCTCCCCTGCTTCAGAGTGAGAGCAGTCACAGATCTTCCCACTCCTCTCGGTCCTCTAGGCTCTCGGATCACGACGTGGAGAGAGTGGTCAGTAGGTTGCTGAAGTCGCAGGCATTTGCCAAGATATTGTCCAGCCCTCCTCAACAGGTGTCTGCTCCGTCCACTTCTATCAATGTTCCTCCTCAGACTCCTTTGAGCTCGGAGCTGGAGTTCGTTGGGGTTCGAGTCGTGGAACCCTCGGCTCCGATAACTGTTTCTCCTTCGGTTCCATCAGCTCCGATTCCCTCGATGGTACCGTCCGTCGAGGGATCTGGGCGCCAAGGCTCCCTCGGCTCCGAGGGGGCGAGTGGCATCGGACCTTTGTCCGACCCCATTCTCCCTCTCGGAACTTCGGCGCAGGTGAGTTCGGCTCCTACATCGGCATCGGAGCCGGATCCTTCTCTGCATCGTGGCAGGGACGCCTTCAATGTCATGACGAGTGTGCTGGCCTCTGAGTCAGATCCACGATCGACCCCACAAGCTCCGTCCCCTGTAGTGCCTGCAACAACCTCCGCTCCTCCTCCAGACCCCAAGCGTGGGGAACCGGCTCTCCAGGGCAACCCATTGGGTGCTTCCTCTTCTTCCGAGGCCTCCCCTGATCATTCAGAGGAGCCCCCTCATAAGAAGTAGTGCAAGAGGAAAAACATTGACTCCCCTGAGTCTGTCGCTTCTGATACAGACTTGGATGATTCGGAAGGGTTCCCGAGGTCCCTCTCTGAAGATGTTTCCTTCTCGGACATCCAAGAAATGCTTAAGCAGAGGGGGAACTGGAGTCCCCTGGCCCCTACCGAGGATGAGTCTGTATTCCTGGATGCGTTTCCCGACCTTCCACCTCCTGGGTTTCTCCGCCTTTCGATCCACTCATGTCTGTGGTGGCACAAAAGGCTTGGTCAGCCCCGGATACAGTGGAACCAACCCCGAGGAGACCTAGCAAGTTTATCACTGCACCCCTTGATAAGCAGTTCCTTACCAAAGGTGTTCCTGTGGATGCCATGGTGGTAGCAGCAGCCAATAAAAAGGAGTTAGCGGAAACTTCATCTGTCCTTCCTCCTAACAAGGAGTCTAGGACTATGGATAGATATGGGAAGCGAATGTTTGCTTCAGCGACCATTTCTTTGAGGTCACTGAATTACTTATGTCATTTTACCCAGCTTCAGAGGGATCTCCTCAAAGAACTCGGAGATACCCTTCAAGATCCATCAGCGGAAGGGGCTCAAGCTAAAGTGGCTTCCCAGCTGGCGACCCTTAATTCTATAGTCGGATCCTCCATGAGGCTCATTTCCTATGCAGCCGATGGTACGAGTAGAGCCACAGGTACAGGTGTGGCCCTTAGGATGTGGCTGTGTAATTTTGCGGAGCCCTTTAGAGCATCATTCACCAACACCCCCTTTGACGGTTCCTTTCTTTTTGGACCACAGGTGAAAGACACTTTGACTAGGTGTGAGCAAGAAGGCAGGACTCTCTCTGCCGTGGGAGTCCATTTTTCCACTCCTTCCAGACCATACCCCAAGGGTCAGAAGAGTGGTAAAATGTGGTTCCGAAAATCCCAGGGAGCCCCACCTGACACACGTAGCGATTTTTCCTCCAGGGGCAGAGGAGTAAACAACAACAACAGACGCCGCCCTCGTGGCAGAGGGAGTCAGCAGAACCAGGGCAGCAGAGAATCTCCTCTGAGAAGCCCTTCCAGCATCCATGAAGGGTTGCTCGGCTGCCCGTCTCTGGAGGCAGTCAGGGGGAAGACTTTCACTGTACCCAAAAGCCTGGCAAAGTTTTAACGCAAGACAAATGGGTACAGTCAATTATATCCGGAGGCTGCAAAATCCCCTCCTCTCAGCCCCCTTACCGTCAAGCAAATTCCTTCCAGATGTTCCACAAAATCTGAGGGACCAAGCAGTCATAGAGGTTTCAAAACTGCTGGAAAAAAAGAGTCATCCAGGAAGTCCCGGCAGACCAACACGGATCCGGAACTTACTCAAGGTTCTTTTTGGTACCAAAAAAGACAGGGGACTGGAGACCAGTTCTGGATCTCAGCAGACTAAACAAGTCTGTTCAAAGAACAAAGTTTCAGATGGTCACGCTACAGTCCATTCTACCCTTTCTGGGTCAGGACAGTTGGATGTGCTCCATAGATCTTCAGGATGCGTACTATCACATCAAAATGGGCAGGCGCTCCAGGAGATTCCTTCACTTCCGGCTGGGAGCCAGTCATTACCAGTTCAGAGCTCTGCCCTTTGGTCTCACCACAGCCCCCAGGGTGTTCACCAAATGTATGGCAGTGGTCACGGCTCACCTGAGACATCAAGGATTCCAGGTGTTTCCATATCTAGACGACTGGCTCCTCACTGCTACTACCAGGCATCAACTTCTGCAAGCCAGGGGACGACACAATCACAATTTGCTCCCAGCTAGGCATTACAGTAAACTTCGAAAAATCTGCCTTGTTGCCCTGTCAAGCTATCACCTATATAGGAGCAGACGTAGATACAAGGAACATGTCCGCAAGGCTTCTGCCAGACAGGGTATCCTTAATTCGCCAGCAAGTACAAATTCTAATGCAGAGCAAAAGGATCCAAGTCAGATTCGTCCTCCAAACTCTGGGTTCCATAGCAGCGGCAATTCTCCTAATCCCTCTGGCCCGCTTTCACATGAGAATCCTTCAGTGGCTTCTGTTCACACAGTGGTCTTTCCAACAGCTTCCTATGTCTCACATGATTATGATTACAGAAGCATGCAAAAGGCACCTTTCCTAGTGGATGGTCTCCCCACTAGTGTCTCAGGGCAGACCCTTCATTCAGCCCTCTCCGGTTGCCACAGTGACCACGGATGCCTCCCTGATAGGGTGGGGGGCATTATCAGGGCAGGACAGTCCAAGGCACTTGGCAGCCTCAAGAGTACCATCTGCATATAAACGTCTTAGAAATGAGAGCCATGCTTTTAGTGTTGCAAGCTCTTCAGGACTCTTCCTTCTGGGACCATTGCAATTCAAACAGACATGTCAGTGGTGTGGTACATCAACAAGCGGGGCAGAACCAGGTCCTACCCCCTATGTCGAGAAGCACTCACTCTGGTAGTGGGCGATTTCCTCCCAATGATTTCTGATTGCGACGCACATCCCTGGGGGGTCCAACGTCATAGCAGACAGGCTCAGCAGAGCTATTCTCATGCCTTCAGAGTGGACTCTGAACCAGGTAGTTGCGATCTGATCTTCTGCAAATGGGGACAGCCTTGCTGCAACCTTTTTGCCACCCCCTTCAACAGCAAATGCAGCAACTACTTCTTCCCTTTTCCGCTTCCTGGTCATTCTCCCAGAGACGCTGTAGTCCACGATTGGCCTCAGGGGCTTCTTTATGCCTTTCCTCCATTTCCCCTGATACCGAAACTCATACAGAAAGCAATGTCGTTGGGTGGCAGAATGATCTTCATTGCCCCCTACTGGCCTCGACAGATATGGTTCCCATTCCTGCACCATTACCTTCTCGAGCAGCCTTGGACTCTGGATCCGATTCCAGACCTACTGATTCATCAATCAGGCGGGCTGCATCAATCTCTTCAAACATCCAGCTCACAGCTTGGTTGCTCCACTTCCAACCTTAGCCAGGCTTCCCAGCATTTCCCCAGCCGTACATGAAATTATTGTCTCCTCTCACAAGTCCGCCACTAGAAGGACTTGTGCTAGCAAATGGAAACGTTTTTCTTGTTGGGCAGAGGCTAGGAACATAGATCCCTTTTTAGCCCCAGTCCACGAAATCTTGGATTTCTTAGCAGAATGTTTTCATTCTGGGTCCGCTCCTGCTACAATCAGGGTTTAATTAGCGGCCATCTCAAACTTTCATGCTGGGTTGTCTAATGCAAACATTATGTCTCATAAGCTATGTAAAGCTTTTCTAAGTGGGACTACTCTCCTTAGACCCCCAGTGAGAGATCCCCCTCCTCCTTGGGACCTAAACTTGGTACTAACCTCCTTAGTTATTCCCCCATTTGAACCTGCAGCGTCCTGCTCCATTAAGTTCATATCTTGGAAAACTCTCTTTCTGGTAGCCATTACTTCAGCCAGACGTGTCTCTGAACTTCAGGCACTGTGTGTCCGTCCTCCATACTTAGATGTTCTTCGTGTTTCACTGTTGCAGTCATTACACTTGGGTTATCCTGCTGGCAGGCTACCCGCAGTCTGCCTGAATTTCAAAGTCCTGGTCCGGCGTCGGTTGCTGTCCCCTCTTCCCTGACGTCAGTGCACCAGGGGTATAAAAGATGCAGCCGACGCCATTTTCTTCAGTCTTTCTTGCCGCGTGGTGCCCGAAGCAAAAGCAGTTCGCAAGTGCCGGTCGGCCGACTCCTGAGATTTTCAAAACCGAATTTCAGATCCGAAGTCTTCATTAAAGCTAAGTACCCCATTGGGGAAACTTTTTTTCTTGCTCCAGACCGATGTCAGAAAAAGTTAACAATTGTATTTCTTGTGGGAAGCAAATACCTCATAAGGATTTTCATTCTTACTGTACTCCTTGCCTAGGCCCTGACCACAACGTTGCTAGCTGTCGGTTTTGTGCTAGATGTTACCAACGCACTATTAAGCGTCGGTACAATTTTGCCTTTCATTACTTTGGCCGAAGATTTAATTATATAATGCCATCAGAACAGCCGACAACCGGAGTTTATAAAAAGCGCAAGGAAAAGGACAGGCATCCGAGGTCCAAAACCGACAGCGAGGCCTCCGCTAGGCCAGTCGGTGGTTCTCAGTGAGGCGCTTTCACAGCCCCTGACGCCTGCTACCTCAGAGCCACAGGCCACTTCCGACTCCCACGTGGAGCCGACTAGGCCACTGGATACT
The DNA here is from genome assembly GCF_019279795.1 of Protopterus annectens. NCBI lineage: Eukaryota > Metazoa > Chordata > Ceratodontiformes > Protopteridae > Protopterus > Protopterus annectens. The sequence continues at coordinate 729,118,680 of NC_056737.1, read as the reverse complement.
CAAGGTATTGGACACTTGCAAACTATTCCCTCAGATGGGTCCGGAGCCGCTGAGCAGGCATCGGCTTCTGATGGTGTTTTCAGACCTACAAAGTTATATGTCAAGCCAGCCTCAGCTTGAAAGGCAAAGACTAAAACAGCTCTAAAGACAAAGAAACAAGTACAGCATTCTCCTGGACAGACTTCCATGCCTAAGAAACAGATGCTTAAAATGGCTGAAGACCTAATTACTTTGATCAGGGTTTCCCATCCCCCTCCTGATAAAGAGGCCTAGGCAAGACACAGAATATGACTCTTCTGATCAGGTTTCCATTTCCTCTGACTCCTCTTCTGAACAGGGATACTCTCTTCCTCCCTATGAGGATTCTGATGCTGAAGAATCTATTCCTTCAGCCACTCCTCCTGAGGATTATTCTTTTGGGGAAACCCTGCATACCATAAGGGAGCATTTTCACTGGGAGAGCCAAGATTTCTCAGAATCTAAAAAAAGGCTCAGAGACTTTCTTTTACTACCTCAGCACAGACCTCTTGCTATTCCACCTATTCTAGACATTGTAGATGTATTTTCAGAGTCTGGCCCATCTCCTGACTCTTTACCCCCCTGCACCTGTTAAGTCAGACAGATACTACAGGGTTCCAGACTCTCATAAATTTCTATATAAAAACCCTGCTGCTGACCCAGAAACTATTTCTCAGGGTACCAAAGGGGTCAAGGCTTCCACTGCAAAAAACTCTGTCCACTCTGATAGGGATTCTAGGGCACTGGACAGATGGGGGAAAAAGTTTACACTTCTGCTACCTTGACTGTAAGGGCTTTAAATTATCAGTTTCATATGCTTAAATATCAGCAATACTTAATGTCAGTGCTAAAACAGAAAATGTTGACAAATTCTGAATGTTCTGATAACAAGGAATCCAGCTGAACAAGTGGGAAAGCATACTTTGCAATGTGGTTTTGATTCACTGGAGGCCTCTTGCAGGGCTGCTGTTACGGGTTCTGTCACTAGAAGGCATGCTTGGTTAAAGGAACAGAATCTGCCTGATCATGTTAAAGCAAAATTATTGGATGCTCCATTACAGCATGATACTTTGTTTGGTGTTAAGGCAGAAGAGGTGTTGAAGAAAATGGAGGATAAAGTGAAATCTATGCAGACAGTTAAGGATTTCCTACAGGTACAGCCACCCTAATTTAGCAGGAACTGGCCTTCTAAGAATTGGTCCTTTCCAGTGTCAGACAGGCCACAGAGAGGCAGAACCTAGCCCCAAGGCTCATACAGGCCTAAACAATGGAGTGCTTCTACCTCCAAAAGCGGAGAAGACCAATCACAGCCATATAGGAAACAGGCCCAATGACTTCCCTCTGCCAAGGCCAAGCACTTATCTTTTGGCAGCACCCTTAGGGAGAGAACTAGCACTTTTTTCACAAAATTGGCACATGATCACCCAGGCAAATAGATCTTGAATATAATGTCTCAGGTCTACAGGTTCCACTTTCACACCCTTCCAAAGACAAAAGGTATGCCAGACCTGCCACACAATCAATGGGCAGAGGCACAAAAGCAAGTTTCATCCCTCATGGACATGAGGGGCTATTCAGCGAGTACCACAGCAAGAGCAGGGACAAGGATTTTACTCAAGACTTTTCTTGGTACCCAGAAAGGACAAAGCCTGGAGACCATTACTGGACCTGTCTATTCTAAACACTTTTCTGGACGTTTCAAAATGTTGACTCTGCAGCAGCTTCTGCCCATGCTGGGCAAGAAGGCTTAGCTTGTAATTTTGGACCTCAAAGAGGCATACCTGCATGTCTCAATCAGATAGTCTTGCAGAAGATACCTCAGATTCATAGCTGGCTCAATGCACTACCAATTCTCTGCACTGCCCTTTGGCTTATCTACTGCGCCCAGAGTCTTCACAAAATGCCTGGCACCAGTAATTGCATTTTGCAGACAAAGTGGAATACAAATATATCCTTACTTGGACGACTGCCTTATTCAAGCAGAGAACAAGGACATTCTACTGAAGCATCTGGCGTTTGTAAAAAAATTACTAATTTGCCTAGGGTACACAGTGAACAAAAAGAAATCAAAACTGGTACCCTCTCAAGAGATAATATTCCTGGGTGTAAGTTTAAATACAACTGCCCAGATGGATTATCTCACGCCAGACAAACAAAGGCAACTGACTTCTTACTTCGAAATGATGGCAACAAAGACCCAGTTATCTGCAAGAAAAATTCTGCAGGCTTTGGGCTTCATGGCATCCTGCATTCTACTAATTCCATATGCAGGACTGCATATGAGAAAACTACAATGGTATCTAAAAAGTGTTTGGACTCAACATTGTCACAGCCTGGAAACATTAATTACCCTCATTCTCTGCCTGCAACAGGAGTTTCGATGGTGGGCACAGGCCTGTCACCACAACAAGGGACAGCCATTCACTTTACCCACAGCCAGGCAGACACTAACAACAGATGCATCAGATTATGCCTGGGGGGCCCACATGGCCCGCAAGCCAAATTCATCTTCATATCAATCAAAAAGAGATGCTAGCTGTACAGAATGCCCTGGCAACCTTCAAGGATCTACTTCATCCAGGACAACTGCTGATAAAGACAGACAATACTACATTCATATGATACATAAACAAGCAAGGAGGCACACATCCCTACTCCCTCTGCAGACAAGCCATGACTTTGTGGAACACAGCATTGACTTATCAAGTACACCTGCAAGCACAATTCCTGCCAGGAAAGACAAATACTCTGGCAGACGAACTAAGCAGAAACCTCATGGATCCTCACGAGTGGAAACTAGATCCACAAATCTTCAGCATGATAACAAGGAAATGAGGATGCCCAGAAATAGATCTATTTGCCTCCATGCACAACTGCCAACTACAGAGATTCTGCACAAGGACTTAACACAAACAAGCATGGAAAGTGGATGCCCTATCATTCATCTGGAAAACCCTTACAGTATATGCCTTTCCTCCACTGCCTCTCCTCTCCAAGGTACTACTAAAGGTCAGACAAGAGAAGCCAAAAATGATACTGATTGCCCCAGACTGGTCACGCCAGCACTGGTACCCAATCCTAAAGAGCTTGTCTCAAGGCCCAGCCTGGACATTACCTCAAATTCCTCATTTGCTGACCCAACAAAACAATCAGATCCTGCACAGCCAACTCAGAACCCTAAATCTGGCTGCATGGCTGATAATGTAACCATTCAGAACACACCTCTCTCTAAAGCAGTTATGGATGTTATTTTAGAGGCCAGGAGGCCCAGCACCAGAAAATCTTATACAGAAAAATGGAAGAGATTCTGTGCTTGGAACCAGGCACAAGGAATGGACACGCTTGTACCAAATATTCCTCAGATTTTACAATACCTAACTGAGATGCTGGACAAAGGCCTATCCTTGTCAATTAAGATCTATGTCTCTGCTATTTCAGCTCATTACAATACGGATCCACTTGTTTTTACACATCCACTGCTAAAGCAGTACCTCAAAGGGGCCAAAAACATAAGACCTCCAAGGAGAGCTCCAACACCTGCATGGGACCTCAATTACGTCTTAAAAGCTCACACTGCTTCCTTTTGAGCCAGCCAGTACAGCTGAGATAAAATACTTATCATGGAAAACAGCTCTGCTCCTAGCAATAACCTCGGCAAGAAGAGTCTCAGAGTTACAGGCACTAATGGTTGTGGAACCTTTTATTATTTTCCATCCCGACAGGGTTTCTTTAAGGACAAACCCAACATTTATGCCTAAGGTAGTGTCCAGTGTGGCTCTTCACCAAACCATTCATTTGCCTACCTTTTATCCAAACTCACAGAATAAGGGGGAGAGACTTCTGCATTCTTTGGACATACACAGACAGCTACGCTTCTACTTGGACAAAACTAAAGCTTTCAGAAAGACTGAGCAACTCTTAGCGGCATATGCTGCAGGATCGCAAGGAAAAGCTATTTCAAAGCAGACCATTTCAAAATGGATAGGCCACTGCATTCGTTTCTGCTATTCACAACATGGCATATCAGTGCCTAAGGGCATTAGGCCACATTCAACCAGAGCAGCAGCCACTTCAGCAGCCTTCCTCAGAGGAGTACCAACCAAGGACATTTTGGAGGCTGCAACTTGGACTTCAGTGCACACTTTTACAAAGCACTACCACTTACCTCTTTACTCTAAATCCAAAGCAGGTTTTGTCACTGCAGTTCTGCAGGGCCTCATAGCCTCTCCTAATTCTATATAGGCCCAGCCACCCAACCTCAGCTTTGGGATTCAACCCAAGTGTAATGACTGCAACAGTGAAACACGATGAACATAGTACAGTTGTGTACCTACCATAAATGTAGATGTTCGAGTGTATTCACTGTTGCAGTCCAGGTTACCCTCCCTCCATCCCCCTTTCATTGCTGGGACTTATCTGTACTTCTCTGTTCTAAACAACCTATATGGTGTATTTGCTTGTTGATGAAGGTAATGTTTGTTAGTGCATTTTTTATGAGCAGAATTTTTAACCTTCCCTTTTGGGGGTACCTGACATCTGGGGCAAGAAAAACGGAAGAAAATGGCGTTGGCTGCATCTTTTATACCCCTGGCGCACTGACGTCAGGGAAGAGGCGACAGCAACCGACGCCAGACCAGGACTTTGGAATTCAGGCCGACTGCAGGTAGCCTGCCAGCAGGATAACCCAAGTGTAATGACTGCAACAGTGAATACACTCTAACATCTACATTTATGGTAGGTACACAACTGTACTTTTTTCATAAGGACAGGGTTGCTCTGAGGACTAATCCCTCTTTCCTTCCTAAAGTCTGCTCAGAAAATAACTTAAACCAATCTATAGATCTCCCAGTGTTCTTTCCTAACCACACCAACAAGGCAGAATACAAATTACATCAATTGGATGTTCATAGACAATTGCGTTTTTACCTGCATAGAACAAAAGATATAAGGAAGTCAGACCAGCTATTCCTTTCCTGTGCTCTGGGCAAATGAGGTCTCCCAGTTTCCAAAGAGACCTTATCCAGATGGTTGTCTCACATTATTACTTTCATCTGTCAACTGAGAAACAAAGAGTTATCTATCAAACCAAAAGGTCATTCTGCTAGGGCTTTGGCCACCTCTGTAGCCTTCCATTCTAGGTTGCCCATGGACTCTTATCTGTGCAGCTGCTACGTGGGCAAACCCTCATAGCTTTATTTCTCATTACAAGCTAGATATGGTCTCCAGGAGCAGAGCTAACTTTGGTTCCACTGTTCTGAAAAGTCTGTTCCAATGAGGCACCCAGGATTGTAGGTGCTAGGGACGCTGTCCTAACCAGCAAGAATGAAGGCGAGATAGACAACTTAACATAAAGAAGTTATGTAGCTACCATAACGTTCCATGTTAGTTGTCTTCATCTCGCCTTCTTTCTTGTGTCCCACCCTCCATCCCCCTACCCTGTTGGACCGAGAGGAGTTCCATTTTCACTGGCTGGGTGTTCTCTGGTTGTTTCCTCTACGGACTTAGTGTGACAGGTGTGCTCAACATTTTGTTTGGAGAGGTTCATATGCTAGCTATGGCTAGGGTTAGCTATTTCAAACGAGATCTGGGTAGCTAGCGTTAGGCATCATGGGATAAGGGGTAGCCTCAAACCAGTAAACAGCTCTCAAGCTATAGAAGATGGCCGAGTCAGAGCCGAGGACCTGCTCTGTTCCCAACCAGCAAGAAAGAAGGCGAGATGAAGACAACTAACATGGAACGTTATGGTAGGTACATAACTTCTTTTTCTACTAGTTTTGAGAGATTAATGTATCTATCCCTTTAAACACTTGCGTTGTATATAGACAGGTGCAATGTGGGACTAATTTTGGATCTAATGTCTGACCCCTTTGACTAATTATAACCCATCCAAAGTCCTCACATGTCTTAACCATGCCTCAGTCCACCCCATTCTCCTCACTGTTAGAGGGGCCATTTTTCCTCTTCCAAGGTAAATGGGCTTTAACCCCCAGTAACAAGGTGGGTCCTGAACATTTTCCCATTTGGATACATAATAGAATTCTGGACGTTCTCTCCTTTTCTAGGAGGTTAGGACAGCGTCCCTAGCACCTACAATCCTGGGCGGCTCATTGAAACGGACTTTTCAGAACAGTGGAACCAAAGGGGACACAGGTGGACAGTGGTCTCACCTTCGATAACCACATTGCCACAACAGTCAGGAAATCCTTCTGTGCGGCACACCTCATCACTAAGGGCTTTTCATCCAGAAAAAAGGAGGTCATTGTCCCACTGTACTCATCCCTCATTAGACCCATTATAGAATACAATGCCCCGTTTGGTATGTACCTCTCAAGACATCTGCAACAACTGGAAAGGCCACAGAAATACCTCACTAAAAGAATCACAGGCCTAAAGCAGATGCCCTACGCTGACCGCCTTAAAAAACTCCAGCTATACTCTGTCGCATATCGTTTACTCAGTGGCGATCTTTGCTTAACATACAAGGCCATGTCAATCCCAGAGCTGTTGGACATGCTACACTTAAAGAAATCCCAATCCCTCAGAGCCACACACTCCAGGGATCTAAACCTTGTCATCACAATAAACAAAACATGCTGGAGGGATAGGTTCCTGACCCAGAGACTCCCCAGACTCTGGAATAGATTGCCCATACATGTCAAGCAGAGTGCCTCTTTGGTCCTCTTCAAAAGGAACCTTGATGATTGGATGGGAGAAAGGAAATTCACCCCGGGGATCACGTCCATCGCCCTGCTAGACAGGGGTCCAGGGAAGTAAATAGTGTGGGAAGAAACAGCCAGGGAATTGTTATGGCTAGGCTTGTATAGGCCCTAGGGCTGATAGCCTAATACCAACCTATGAACCTATGACTGCTGTTCCACAAGCCACCATGATGAAGCAGTTTTAGCTGCAAAGGAGCCATAGAGAGATCCCCTGTGGGTAGAGGAAGGTTCCAGGTTCTGTTCGAGTCTTTTCAGTTCTCAGAAGATAGGACCTATGGAGACAGGTTCTGACCTGTCCATTCTCAACTTTTACTTATTGTTCAAAATCCTAACCCTACAGTCCCACCTCTTCCCCTGCCTATGGGATTTATAGTTATGGTTAAATCTTAGGTATGCTAACCCATATATTCAGTGAACAAAAAAAGTTAGTTTCAGGGCAGAGGTCCAGTTCACCTCTTTGCCCTTTGTTCTCCCTACTGCTCACAAGTTCTTTTACCGTCTCTACAGCTCACTGGTAGTTTTGAGAGAGAAAAGGGAGTTCACACATATTGCTACTTGTATGACTGCCTGTTACAAGCCCTAACTGAGGGAGATCTGCAGGACCATCTGACATTCACTTTGAACTGTCTGAGGTGCCTGTGGGATCCCTTAAATAAATCAAATTGCAGTCTAAGGCTAGGGACAGTAAAGAACTTCCTAGTAGCTACTGTGGGCATGGATGTTTGCTTAATCTTTTTGCCCATAGGCAAAGTGCAGTTCCTAGAAGCATTATTTTTTTTCATTCAGATAAGTGAAGGGATTCTCCATGACCTTGAGATGTCCTCAGGGCACTGGAGTTCATGGTATTTATTGTCCTTGTGGCACCTATGACCCAAACTGCACATGATCTGACTGGGAGCACAATTCCCAGGAACTGAAAATGGAAATCCTCCATCTCACATGTAGGAAACAAAAACTGCATTCAAAGGCAGCCCAAGTCAAGTCGAGCATTGGCGTTCTGTTTTGACAGCCAATTCTCAATCAAGTCCTGACCAAGAATGCCTGTAATAAAGCCTTGAGGGGCTTATATTAAGCAACACAAAGTATGGGGCTAGTAGGTTAAGACTTGAAAGCTTCTCCATATCTATCTGAAAAAATGCTAACAGTGATCTATGCTGTTAATGCTTTCAGGGCAATTTAGAAACCAAAGTTCCTGAAGCTTGTAACCAGTAACACCTTAGTAATGTGGTGAACATAAACAAGGAGACACTTTTATTTTTAAAATTCTTAATTGTCATACCTGCATGTTAAAGTTTATGCTTGCTTCTTTTGAGAATATGAGAAACATTATAGATTATTTTCCCTCATCTGAGGGGGGAAAATCATCTTTGTGGTGTTACTGATGATAGAAAAAGGAATTCTTCACTGACTGAGGATTTTCATATCCCCTCTGCAGTTAGCTGTGCAAGCCTGGGAATTTGCCACCCCGGGAGGCATGGCCCTCACAGTCTTATGTACCCAGTCATTTACAGTCAGATGGCAGATGTCCCAAGCAAAACTCTGACCAGAGACAACAAATGTCATCTAAACAAAGCAGTGATTCAGTTCCTCTTCAACAGGTAGAAGATAATGGACATGGATCATTTTGCTTCCTGAGAGAAACATCAGCTACAACAATTCTGTTTGAATCTTTGTTGCAGTGTTATGAGCAAAGTGGAAACCTCCATTCCTTGAAACATCTTTATGCCTTCACCTCCATCCCCAGATAGTAAGGGTGTTGCATAACACAAGGATCAAATGACCCAAAATAATAGCAGCACCTTACTGGCCCAGATACAATTGGATGTTCAACATTTAGATCTCTATTGTAGCTTAAGCTATTTGGGTCTCACCCACTGCCACTGGCTAGTATTCACAGCTTTAGGGTGCCTTCCACATGCTGTGTTTAGGAGCTTGATAAAAGCTTTCATTTAAAAGCAGTGCCAATTTCTTCAGATTTTTTTGTTTGTTTGTTTTTTTGCTACCGAAAACCTCATAAAATTGTCTGTCTGCTAGCAATCCTTCAGGGATAGGCAGAAAAGTTCCCTGTTGGTAAAAACCAGGTCTATATTATAATCTTGAAGTTACGGAACATCAAATACAATATGGTCAATACCGTATTATCGAAATTCCGTAACTTCGGGAAAAAAAATTAAAACTTCAAATGCTTACCCTAACAGATTTAAGCAGGGGAGCAAGCCCCCCTGTGCCCCCCACATCCCCCGCTACTTAAATATACCAACTCCAAGATTGCACTTTAATGTAGTATGGTACGGAAAGGGAAGATTTCCCTTTCCTGCACGATCTCTGAGTTGGTATGTTTAAGTAGAGGGAGGTGTGGGGTGCAGCCTCCCACATGAGGGGTGAAGGGGGGCTTTCCTCCCTGCCTACACCTGTTAGTTTAAAAAAATTTTTTATTAAATTTCGATTGTTTAATGGTTCGATGCATACAGTTCGATGTTTATGCATTCAATCCATTAAGCAGTCGAGATTATAATTATAGACCCGGTAAAAACCTTCCATTAAAATAATTTTTCTGAGTAAAACTTGTGCTTTTCTGACTAAAATGTATTTGATCGGAAACTGTTGCAGTAACCCTAGCTACATGAGTTTTGGCCTGCTAAGGATATAACAGCCAACCAGTTTTCAAAGCTTTAGAGCACCTTCCCCTCACTCAAACTGTTACCAGCCTTGACTTCAGTCTCTCTTTACAATGAGCATTACTTTTTCCTTTTGAGGAAAGAAGTTAAAAAATGTTTCCCTGTCTAAGATGTGTTAAATTGCTAAGGGTTTGGGGCAGGTGTTTTTCACTGTTTGTTTGGTGGAAAAATCAACTTTTTAAATACTTAACCTGTTCCACTAACTTCTGCTGCCAGGCTTCCCCATGATTCAGGCATCTTTTTTGGCTTCATAGTGGAACAAGCCACAAAAAAAAAAAAAAATCCAAGCAGCCTTTACCCTTTCAACAGGCTACTAAATTGTTTCAGCTGTAGATGGTTGACTATGCTGTAGTCATTTTTGGTTCCTCTGACCGGTAATATTTTTCTTTGGTTACTTCTGGTGTAGTCCCTACAACTACCATAGACTTGGGAGCTAGATGCATCCTCTGTGGCTGTTGGTGGTGGTTACTCCATAAGGAAGGATAAGGGAATACCTCTTTGCTTAGCTAGACTGGGATGTCAGTTCCTAGGAAAGTTTTTCCTGTCAAAAGTGGGTGTGCTTTAGAAATTCCTGTCAAAAAGTAGCAAAAAAAGTTAGAAATGCATCTTCACGTGTTCGCTTTTTGGGACCGGGGTGATTTATTGGGTTTAGTTCACGCTGTTGTCTCTACCAGTTCTGGTGTTAATGGTTAGAAAAAAAGGAATTCTTCATCTGTGGATTTCCAAAATATTGAGCAAGAATATGATTGTGAGGAGACTATTTCTGTTTTCTCTTCTCAGGTTTCTTATTCTGAGGAGAGTGTTTTTTCTGATAGCCCCTTGGAAAGATTTTCTTTTGCTGAAACCATATCCAGAATGAATCCATTGTTTCAGTGGGAGCCTTATGATCTTCCACTGTTAAAAAAAACTGTATGATTTGTTACAACTAGAATTTCTAAATGCACGTTCCTGCTGTTCTTCCAGCACTGGGGAATGTCTTTATTACAGCCTGTAATTTGCCTGATAGCCAGCTTGGTGCCCTTAAGAAAGCATATAGTGTATAAAGTTTCTCAGTCTTATAAGTTTTATTTTCTAAACCCAGATCAGACCTAGCAGTGATTTTCTTGGTAAAGCCTGCTGCTTAACATCTAGTAAATGATAATCTCTCGCCCTTTGATGAGGATGGGATAGCCTTTCAAAGATTTAAGGGGAAAAATATATCATTCTCCAACCCTTATTTTTAGTATTCTTAATTGCCAAGACATGTTGATGCTTTGTGAATGAGGAACTTGAATCATGTCTCTGTGTAATCTCATTGCTTCTCTGTCTCAAGTAACTAAACATTCATTGAAGTGTGGTTGACTATCAGGTGGTGCCACTTCCAGGGCTGCTACTACTATTGGAACTGTTACTGGAAGGTTTGCTTAAGTGTGTACATAAAACATTCCTGAGGATGTAAAGGCTGAAAATTTCAATTCTCCGGTAGAGGGGTGGTGGTTAGACCACCTGCTGCAGAGGACATTTTAAGGTGTGATGAGAGGAAAGCAGGTTCATAGGTAGGTAATAGGCTATTGGCCTAGTGCCTATATAAGCCTATCCAAAAAGGTACCCTAGCTTTTGCCACCCAAGAAAATTATTTTCCTGTGCCCCTGTCGAGCAGAGCCACAGATGTGATCCCCAGGGTGAATTTTCTATCTCCCATCCAATCATCAAGATTTTTCTTGAAGAATGCTAATGAGGAATTTTGTTTGATTTAGATAGGTAGATTGTTCCAGAGTATGGGAAGTCTCTGGGTCAGGAATCTATCCCTCCAGCATATTCTGTTTATTGTGGTGACAAGGTTTAGGTCCCTAGAGCGTGTAGCCCAGAGGGATTGGAATTTCTTTAAGTGAGCATGTCCAGCAGCTCTGGGTTTGACTTAGCTTTGTATGTTAGGCAGAGATCGCCTCTGAGTAGGTGATATGCGACTGAGTAAAGCTGGAGTTTTTTGAGACTGTCTGCATAGGGCATCTGTTTGAGGCTGGCAATCCTCTTTGTGAGGTATTTCTGCGGCCTTTCCAGTTGTAGATGTCTTGTGAGGTACATTCCGGAGCACTGCATTCTATAATGGGTCTAATGAGTGAAGAGTAGAGGAGAACAATGACCTCTTTTCCTGGATGAGAAACCTATTGTGATGGTGTGCCATGTAGAAGGATTTCCTACCTGTGGCGATGTGATTATCAAAGGAGAGACTACTGTCCATCTCTGTCCCAAGGTCTCTTATCACACTTTCGGTGTTGAGTAGACTATCGCCTATGTGGTATTTCATGGGTACAGAGTTTTTACCAAAAGGGATGACAATGCACTTTTTGGCATTGAGCCTGAGGCCATGGCTTTGACACCAGGCATCTGTCTCAGTGAGGGCCCTTTTGTAGGATGTCCACATCGTTGGGAGTTTTGATTATGGCTCCCAGTTTGCAGTCATCTGCGAACTTCGTTAGTCAAAGACCTTCTGTGTTAGCCTGTACTTCAGAGAAGTAGATACCAAACACGAGAGGACCCAGAACTGAACCCTGTGTTACTCCACTTATCACTGGTCTGAAGTTGGATTTGGAGTCTGCTGCTTTCACAGTGTGGGTTCTGTCAGTGAGCCAGTTGGCAACCCATCTTGTGACAGGGATTTATACCTAGTTTAGTGAGTTTATCTACAATTCCAAAGTGGGGGATGGTATCGAAATCCATGGCGAGATCTAGATAGGCTGTGTGTGTACATCCTTACCCTTATCTACAGCTTTGGTGACCGCTTCAGAAAAGTCTATCAGGTTTAGGAGACATGGTCTGCATTTTACAAACCCGAACTGGGTGGGGTCCAGAGTTTGGAGATCACCAATGTCATTGTTTATAAGTTCCATGATACGTTCCATAGCCTTGCAGACTAGGCCCGTCAGGCTAATGGGGGGGGGGTAGTTCCCGAGGTACATGGTGGCTCCCCCTTTGTGGAGTGGGATAACAGTCGCTGTGCACCATTCAGTGGGCACAAAGCCTGAGGTGAGGCTATGATTGAACATGGTACTTAGGTGGGGTGCCATTTTGTAGTTCATGTAGAATGCAGCCTGGGATGTTGTTAGGTCCCATGGATGCTGTGTTCCTGGCTTTGGAGAGTGTGGTTTTACCTGTGCAGCCGTGATTACAGGAACTTTGCATTCTTCCGGTATAGAGATGGGCCCTTTAGGGGGTTAGGGGGGGTAAAGTTAGCACACTGAACTTATCTGCCAGGATGTTGGCAATATCAATCGGTTCTGTATATTTAGTGCCATTGTGCATAGAGCAGATCTGAGTGTTGCCATTGAGATTCTTGACATAGCTATAGAATGCTTTGTGATTGTCTTTAGAGTTGGTGGCGATTTTGTTTTCGTAACTAGCTTTGGAGGATTTTTATGAGGGATCTCTGCTTCTACTGAGGCTAACCAGGGAGTTCCTCCAATCATGGGATTTTACTCTTTTTTTTGCAACAGTTTTTCTTCTGTTGTAGAATTTGTTTATGGCAGGGACCACCAGAATGGCCTCATTTTTTTTTGGAGGATAGCATCTTGTTTCTGTTAGGGATTGCACGAGCCATGCACTCATGTAAGTGCTTATAAAGTGCATTTGTGTAGGATTCAGCAGCCGTACCTCTGTTGTCCGTCTGCATGGGTGTCGTGAAGTTTGCCACTTCTGTTTTAAGCGTGAAATTGGCTTTGGAGAAATTTTTTACGGTGGTTTCCCTAATGGGGCGTGGTGCGGGATGTGGATGTCTAGGGTGATTAGCTTGTGTTCGGATCTCACCATAGAGGAATTGACCTGGTGTGGAACACCGGTCGCCCATGTTGGTAATGACCAGGTCTAGGATATTGCTGCCCCTGGTGGGGGTGTGGATAAATTGATCCACGGTGTTGGAATTTATGAATTCCAGAAAACATTGAGCAAAAGAGTCGGTACATGAGTAGTTTTCCCAGTTAATGGTGGGGTTGTTGAAATTGCCCATTATTAGGGTGTTAGGATGTACCCTAATATTTTCCAGTGTATCAAGAAATGAGGAGTGGGAATCCTGGGGCATGGTTGGGGATCTGTAGCAAGCTACAGTTTGGATTGTGGTCTTGCCCATAGTTAGTTACATTTGGATAATCTCGGATGCATTATGCTGAGCAACTAGCCTGGAGGTGTGGATATCCTTAATGAATATGGACACGCCTCTGCCTTTAGAGTTTCAGTCCAGGTTAGGTGTCCGAATGGTGTGGTATGAATTATAGCCTGGTAATGTAGGGATGCTGTCTGGAGCCTTGAACCAGGTCTCTGTCACTGCACAGATGTCAATGTTATCCATTCTAAGGAGTGCCTCGAGTGAGTTCATTTTGAGGTTTAGACTTCTAGCATTGAGTAGCATTACCCTCAGATTTTGCTTGCTTGTACCTGTTACGGTGGTGAATTTGTCATTTGAGCTTTGCCTAAAAAAGGCACTATCGGGTGGCAAGAGCCTTAGCCCAGTATCCGGAATCCCAAAGGCATCAGGTGCAGGCCATCTCTGGCAAAGCATCGTGGTCTGTCGATCATGTCATCCCAGGCAGACAGATACTGGATCCTCTTAGAATGACACCAGAAGCTTAGCCAGTTGTTGAAGTCAATCATTTTGTCCTTGTACTGTGGTATCATTTTGGGTGATGGCAGGATGCTACTCAGGGCTAGGGTCATACCTGCCTGGGCTACAAGATTGGACAGCTCCTCCATGTCTCTTTTCATGTAGTCCAGGGAGGTATGTTTCAGGTCATTCACACCAACATGGACAATGACAGTGTCATATTTGTACTTGTGGAGTGACCTGAGTGTGCGCGTTACGTGGTGGATCCTGGCACCCGACAGGCAGCTGACAGTAACTTTCTCCTTGTTTAGCCTGGTGAGTGGAACATCAGTTTACCTGACTTAGTCACCAATGACTAGAGTGTTGGGTATGTTGTTATGGGCTGTGGTTGAGTGTCACACTGAGTTTGTGGACTATGTGTTGTTTGGGTTGTGTTGGGGGTGTAGGTTTCTTGCGTTTCTGCTTTGGAGGTCCCTGATATTTGGCCGATTTTTATTGAGAGCCTCCGCGAATGTAGATGTGTGTGTTGTGTTTTCGTGTGTGCGTGTTTTGGTGGTGTAGGTTTTGAGGTACTCTGTGATGATTGTGGTGTGGTGCAAGTGTTTACCTTCGACTCTTGACTGTCTAGTCCAGTTTTGGGTGAAGAGAGCTTTGCTTCCAGTTTGGCCATATAAGTGCATCTCTCACAGGTTATAGTGTTGGATGGTAGGAGGAGAGGGTTGTCTGTGTATATGAGGCAATTGCTGCATTGCCCCAAGATGCCCAGATTCATCAGGTAGACAGGAGAAAACACTGGGAACTGACCCTTAGACATGCCTGGATTGGTGCATATTTAGTACTGAAAACTGTTTTCCTCTAGACAAGTATTGAAAGTTGAGTGTTGTAGTTTATAACTTATTTAGTGCTTACGAGTTCTGAGCAAGTGTTGAGCTCAAAGTAACAGATTTGATTGCTAAAACTAAAAAAAACTGGCTACTTCTAAGGGAAAATTTGAAGAGCAGACTTTATGGCGCTGGGAATAGTTTAACGCTAGCTAAGTGGCGATGCATAGTTTGTTTTTATGAGCTACCTAGTGCTTACCATTCCACTGATAAGCTAGAAGACTTCCCTCCAACACAGAAAGGCTTGGGGACTCAGAAACCTACAAACAGTCCTGAATACAGCAAACCTGTATCTGGACTAGACTACTTACAGGAAAGGCAGGAAACGAGCTTAGATTTTTTTTTTTTTGGTAAAGTGGAAAGGGAGAGAGGAGGAGCAGAAGATAATTCAAGGTTAAGCAACTAAGTGGGTTGACCTTCCCAAATGTTCTGTCTGTATTAGTTAGAATGAGGTAATGACACTAGACTGAGGAGTGTCCCTGATCAAATTTACAGCAGGGGTGGGCAACTGCAAAGCCACCAAGTATATGAACAGGATACCAATAGAGAAGGAGGGTGGGGAAACAAAAATCAGAACAAACAGATGCTTAACAAATTTAGAAAATTTCCAGTTAATACCTCACACTCAGTGAAACTAGCAAGAAAAGTATGCAGCAGACAAAATTGTTATAAATAACTCGTAGAAGTAAGCAAAAACAGCGTACTTAATGTTATATATCACAGATCAGAGTTTGCTCAGTGCCCTTCCTCCGATTAGCTCAGTGTGAAATGGCAGAAACACTCACAAGTTAACTTAAGTAACAAAAAGCTGAAACCTGAAATAACTTTAAAAAAAAGCTCGAAAGAACCAATGAGGAGCTTACTCCCAGCCGTAGTCCAGGTAACCCCAATCAGACAATGACCATAAACACTTCCCCCTCACTGAAATGCAAGAATGGCTTTGGATAAACTAAGATGGCCTGGAACATGTGCTCAGACACACAGCCTCTACAAATAAACAACTAGGCCCAAAACACAAGCCTGAATATGGACAGTGCTACAACTAGTAACCCAAAATCACACAAAACAAAAACTCCAATGCGCAGTCCAGTATCAATAAAGGCTTTCCTCCGTAGTAGAAATGTAATTCCTTCAATAATCCACCGCAGTTCAGCAAAAATTACAAATTTTAATTAAAAAACAATAAAAGACAGTAAAAAGCAACCAGATTGAGCGCTTTCATCTCCTCCACGGAGACTTCATCAGAATCTACATTTTTCCACTCACCCTCAGTTTAAATAATGGTTCCAATTGTTTAATTAGTTTTGAAATCCTATAGGCTGGCCATAACTACAAACAAATAAGTTATATGATACACTCCTTGGCAGGAAATCAGAACAAACAAACCCAAACAGATGCTTAACAAATGTAGAAAATTTCCACTTAGTACCTCACACACAGTGAAACTAGTTAGAAAATTATGCAACAGACAATAAAAGTGCTATAAATAACTCGTAAAAATAAGGAAAAAACAGGATACTTGATGTTATATAACAGATCAGAGTTTGCTCAGTGCCCTTCCTCCGATTAGCTCAGTGTGATTCTGGGAGTTTCTCTGATTCTGCTGTTTTTGCTCTAGAAAATTGTCAAGGGTTTTACTGCTATTTCTGCACCATTTTACTAAAAGCAAAATACGCAGAGACAGTGATCTGCTGGTAAGCAGATTTTAAAAAGTAAGGGACTCCAAAAAGAAAGAAGCCCTCCATAAACGTGTACAGTCTAGCAAGTCTGGATGACTATTTACAGCCAAGCATTTCTTAAGGTTTTCTGTGTCTGTAATATGCTTACCGTTCTCTGCATTATCCTTGGGTTATCCACTGCTCCAAGGGTGTTCACAAAGTGATATCCCAGTGATAGTCAACTGCAACGTGCAAGGTATTCACATATTTTCTTATTTATATGACTTTTTTTTTTATCTTTGCAGAGCCTTTTTCAAAGTGTCAGGAATCTCTTACATAGGTTAGAAATTCCCTTTGCAGGTTGGGATTTCAGGAGAACATCCAAAAGCCTTGTTTGACTCCTCTTCACTGGCTTGTTTTCTTTGGATATCTCATAGATACCTCAGTTCAGAGTTTTTCTTTCACACAAAAACTTAGACCCATATCTAGATCTAGTCCTGAATATTTCCACTTTTAACCAAGGCCTCAGCAAGGTAAGTTTTCAGGATAGTAGGATGCATGGCATCCATGATTCTCATTATTCTTCTAACTAGAATCCACGTGAGAAAAATTCAGTAGTGTATAAAATCAGCACGGCCCCAGCATCAACATCCCCTGACATTTCCAGTTTTAGGATTTGTGAAAGGGAATCTTCCTTAGTGGAAAGACCAGTTTTATCTGAATCCAATTTCTCTTCCAGCTCCAGCATAGTCTGTAACAACAGATGCCACAAACTTTGCATGTGAAGCAGTGTCAGTTTGGAGTAAAGGTGCAGGGTTTTTGGAATAAAAAGATGGCCTAAAATGCACAAACAAAAAAAATGTTGGCAATGATAAATGCCCTCAATTCTTGAGTCCTCGTATCATTACAAGTGGTTACAGATGATACTACAGTAGTGTGTTACTTAAACAGGCTGAACCCAATTTTATTTTCTGTAGACTAGCATAACGCTTTTTCAGCACAGTATCACTCTGTGGTATCTTACATAGTGTCTGTGCAAACGTTTGTCAGACAAGCTGAGCAGGACCAGGACAAACCCTCACAAGTGGAAATTAAGTAATGGAGGCTTCCCGGAATTGCTCCAGCTGTAGGGAGAACCACTTGTAGATCTACTTACTTACATTCACAACAATCAATATTGCTACAGGATACCCTGCATGAAGGCCCAGAAAACGATGCATTCTCATTTCCTTGGGTAGGAATGTTTCAGTATGATTTTTCCTCATTTCCATTGATATCCAGCTTCATTCAGAAGGACGACTCAAAGATCATTGTGGTCATTGAGAAGGACAACTCAAACATCATTGTGGTGACTCCCTTCTGGCCCAGGCAACAATGGTGGTTCTTTCTGTTGGAAATGGCTAAGGGCAATTTGCACAAGCTTCCTCACAGACTTGGCCTACATAATTCATTCTAGAAGCAGCAACTTGTCCTCTTGTATATCTTTGCAAAGCACTGCAAACTAGATTCCTTCTTCACATCTACACCAGGCTTTGCTAGGACCATTCTCCAGAGGCTCCTGAACCATCATCCTTTCTTCCTCTTCAGTTGGTGTAAGCTATCGCAGTCTGCCCATTAGCTAAGGCTACTGCAGCATTGATCAGAAGATGAATATAGTACCAGTTGTGTAAGTAAACACCAGATGTTCAAATGATCACTGCTATAGAAGAATCCCCCCCCCACCTTATTTGTGTATGTTTTTTTTTTTGCCAGACTCTTATTTTCCATGCATTGACCTCCTTCAGGGCTATAGCTTTCCTCTGTCATTTGGTATGAAAGCTCTGAAGGGTTTGGTGCCCAGACCGCTCTTTTTATTTAGCTTTGCTTGAGTTTGTAACAGTTAAGGCATGTGGAAGGTGTCCTTAAGCTTTAGTAGCTGGTCAGCTGTTGTATCCTTAGCAGGATATCACCCATATAGCTAAGATTACTGTAGCAGTAATTATTTGAGCATCTATTATTATGGTAAGTTTACTTCTACCGCTGTACCTTTTTAACAGCCTTATTCATGCAGTCACAACACTAGAACATACTTTTATTAATATTTTACCGATATAGTACATTGATGGTAGCTGTCCATTTTTTTTCATCTTAAACCGTACAAATTTATTTTTTTATACAGCCAGCATCATCCCAGATGCATGAGTTACATTTATGACTACTGCTTATATCATCACTGTCCCTGTTTCAAGTTACAACTATTTACCTTTTATACATCTCACTGTGTATCTACAACGTGAGCCCATACTTAATATTCAGAATTATGCCTAATTTCCATAATGCTGTTTCTGCATGGAAAGGCATTCAGTATCACCATGTCGCTATGATAGCTGCTTTGTGAACACCTTGCATAGCATCAAGTATAACAGAGATATCTAGGGAATGAGGAACCCTTCAGGTAGAATGAGTGCGGTTAAAGTTGTGAGTGGCATCTCCCACGTACTCCTGAATGCTCTTTTCTCTGGGTATTGCATACCTGCTCAGTTGTTGAGTCATGATAGCTCCCCTTCTCATATTTTTCCAGATTCTTATTTCATTTTATTTTTATTAGTTCTTTATCTTCCTTCCTCAGCTGCAGTTGGGTGATTGTGCTGGGGCCAGTCTTGGTTCTTCAGATCTCTCATTTCCTCTGGTGGTGCAGCTATAGCCACTGTGGGCAAGGGGGCAGCCATGTCTCCTAAGGCTATAGGGTCACCCTTGGTGGGCAACAGAGATCCTCCTCTTCGTAGTCTCAAGAGAAGGGGAAGGTTTTTCACTCAGCTGGGATTGGGAACCTAATTTAGGATGAGAATGTATTCTGTGGGTTGCTCATTTTACAGGAGTGGTGAACATAGTGAGAAAATATTGCCATCTCCTGTTTTCATTTCTGTGGACAAGGAAGATTAACTAAGGAACTCATTATTGCCTTTTCCATGCCTAAGACTACAGTAGGCAAGAAAATATATGTCACTCTCGTTTTGACTTTCAGTCAGTCAGAAGAGCAAACATTGTATGGAAATGTTTGTACTTTAGGAATTTCTTCTCAAGATGAACTGTCTTGATTCTGAGGAAGATATGTCTTAAGATTTACCTCTTGAAGATCTCTCTTTTTCTGACTCATTATCTAAGATGGAAGAGATTTTTCAGTTAGGAGAAGAATAAAATTCCTAGTTCTCAGAAAATTTACTATGATTTGGTACAGCCGGATATGCCTAAATCTGAGGCTGTTCCCTCATGTTTTGTCTATTTTAAAGAATGATTTTCTTACTGCTTTTACTTTGCCTAATAGCCAGTCTCCTGCTCCATGGAAGTCTCACAGGTTACCTCAGACTCATGAGTATTTGTTTTCAACAGTAAAGCAGATCAAGCAATCATTCCTCTATCTAAATTGTTTTTCTGTTAAACAGATTACTGCTGCTAATCTCATTCCCTTTGGGATGGGAAAGTTTTTAACACATTGGTAAAAAGTTTATTTTTCTGCCATTTTATCTTTCAGAATTTTAAACTGTTAAGCTCATATATTAAAATTTTCATCTTTATCTTTTGAGAACATGCCAGAGTTAATTGTTATCTTTCAATAAGAAGGAAGGAAGGTTAGTTGCTAACCTTCCTTCTATGGCAAAAAGAATTATTTGAATGTCTTAATATCTGATGACATTGTTACTTAGTATGTTTTAAAGTGCACTTATGCTGCTGCTTGGGTCACTAATGAGGGAAATGGCTTGGCTTTCTTCTCAAGGCCTTCCTAAAGTTTTTATAATAGAAAATTTCAAGACAAAAAATTCCCCTCAGCATGGTTTGATAGCTGTCGCATCATTCTGATACTCCATAGTGTGGATGAGGGGATTTTATTCTTAATTCTGTTTGTAGCAGGGATTTAGTATCTCCCAGTAACTATTCCTTACACACTTCACTCTTTTTACTTGGTGCGTCGGGTGTTTTAAAGGGTGGCAGAGTGCCATTGCTATCAGAACTATTGAGCTATGAATTACGTGTCCTGTCTGTCTCTCTCTACTTGTTTATCTAACTCTGTTGACCTGCATAGCAGTATACATAAAGATATTGCTGGGACACATGCAGAAAATTTGTCCTCCTCTTTATCTAGCTAATACCAGCCTTCTGTCTAATTAAAGAGGAAAAAATAATGCATCCGACTGAATGGGAAGAGAGAGAAAAAAAGTTAATGTACTTTGTTTCAAGGTGGTCCTGAACACGAGAAAACTATGTTCCTTCACATAATCATATAAACCTGACTTGACTTTTTTACTTGATATATGGAATGTTAAATGAGTGATAGTGCCCCTACTATCAGAATTCATGATCTATTGAGTTATCTGTATAGCTGTCCAGCCTATCTTCTTACACAGGGATATAAAAGATAATGCAGGACTAAATGGATAAATGCTGTCTTTCTCTTTATTTAGCTAATACACTGCTTTTGTCTAACAAAAGAGGGGAAAAAAATAATACATCAGACTGAGAGAGGAGAAAACTGCATCAAGGTAGTCAACAAACAGAAGGACCACTCTGTCCCTCATTTAATCATATAAACATGTCACTTGCTTACACTTTTTCGAGGTCTAGTGGTTAATATTATTGACCCTCTGACATTAAGGGGACTTTGCCACAGTGCCCTTAACTAATATAATGAACTGTTTTGTGTTGCACCGTAGGGGAGGGGTTTCCTTTGCAATGATCTCCTTTAAAAATGGCATTTTTGAACGTGGCCTTTGTTGTAGGTGAGACTGTTGTAACTCTAGTATCCTGATACTTTTGTTATCTAGTTCCATTTACAGAATTATATTAGCATTTTAGGGCTGTGCATAGTTGATGTCTGCACCACATAAGGCACCATACCTCCCAGCCGTACCGAATTACCCAGTTTTTACTGAATTTTGGGCTCCAAATAATGGGGTGCCATGATTCCCCGAGTGGCACCCCTTAATTTCCGAATTTTTCCCAGCTTTTTATTTTAATTTTTTTGTTTTGGTTTTTGAGTTGAAGTCATCATATGCGCGATGACATCAGCTCTATGAAAAGGCCTCCCAGCCTGTCGGAATTGAGCTCAAGGCTCACATGCATGCATTTCCAGCAGCGTGCACACATTGTTCCAGCAGCATTAACACAGCTGTTATCTTTGGCAGCAGAGTTAACAGTATGGCTCCAGTAACTGTTATTTTTATGCAGAGGAATGGCTCCAGTCCATTGGAACGTAAGTAACTGAGCTGAGGTATCTTTTACAGAAACATCTGCAAATTGAATTATCTGGTATGCATTAGTACTTGTAGAATTATCAGCATTTGTTTCTGTTATCCTCCTGGTCCATTTGAACAGAATTATCTGGTATGCATAGCAGGAACATAATATCTGTTAGAGAAACGGTGTGTATATCTGCAAATTGAATTATCTTCTGGTATGCATTAGTACTTGTAGAATTATCGGCATTTGTTTCTGCTATCCTGGTCCATTTGAACAGAATTGTCTGGTATGCATAGCGGGAACGTAATATCTGTTACAGAAACAGTCTGTATATCTGCAAATTTAATTATGCATTAGTACTTGTGGAATTATTTATCCATTTGAACAGAAATGGTGTGTGTGTCCAGTAGCTCTTATTTTTCTGCAAAGGAATGGCTTCAGTCCATTGGAATGTAAGTAACTGAGGTATCTTTTACAGAAACGTCTGCAAATTGAATGATCTGGTATGCATTAGTACTTGTGGAATTATCAGCATTTGTTTCTGTTATCCATTTGAACAGAATTATCTGGTATGCATAGCGAGAACGTAATATCTGTTACAGAAACTGTGTATATCTGTGAATTGAATTATCTTCTGGTATGCATGTGGAATTATTTATCCATTTGAGCAGGTAGGTGTGTGTGTGTGTGTCTGTGTGTGTATATGAGTATATGTGTGTGTGAAGTAGACTTTTATGATGGAAATGTTCTGAATTGGGCAGTTTTGTCAGTATTGGTTCATGTATGTTGTTTCATTGCCTACTTGAAAAATGTTCAAACAATAATTTTAAAATGCCCTCTAACTCTTAACAAGTGTGCTGTATTATACAAGGAATATAATAGTCAGGAAGGTGTATCAAAGAACACATGTATGTTTCTTGTTTTGTGTGCAAGGGGCCTATGCTATGATTTGAAAACCGCTCAAAGGTAATATTTATCCACCACTGGCCAGATGCATTTTCTTTGGATGTAGTGTGGTTTTCAATGCTGTTTCAATGAATGTGAGTTTGAAGAGCAGAGAAGTTTTAATGCTAAGTCTGTTTTCATTGTGAGAAAGTATTGCTTTGTTTAGCAGATGTCTATTAGTGTTTGTGCATTGTGCTATAAAATGTAAAAAATAAAATCCAAATAATTATTGTAGAAGTAAAACAGTATGCACATTAGTGTTTATGGTAAATGGGACGAAATAGCCAGGTAATGGGACATTTGAATGGCTACAGGGGGACTCTGGTGCCATGTTTTGGTTGTCTGTTATTCAGTTTGCGTTTGAAAGTTGGTATCCCACAATTCCATTGGAGTGGGAGGGGTTACATAATTCTGTATGCAAATTTTGTTAATCAGCATACAGATTTGTACCTATTTTTCATGGGCCTTGTCCAGATTTTTGATGTTTTCAGCTTTAGAGGTATGTAAGGAACTGCACTGCAGGTAGTAACATTGCACTTGTGGGCTGACATTTTGTTAGTGCTGGCCTCTTCATCACACTTTTCTCCCCAATTTAACATTGTTAGGTGCTAACAGACCATGCAGTCACTAAGAAGACCTATTTTCGGGGGGGTCAACCAAAGCAGCTAGTCTTATTTTATTATTTTATTTGTTAAAGTCTTGCGATAAACAGTAAAAGTCTGCAGCATTCTATAGTTAACAAGTCACCTTGGGTGGGTGGTAACTCTGAGTTGGAGAATTCCAGTCATCAGCTCTTCTGCCCCTTTAAAATTGAAATACATCTTGGTTACAGTCAAAATACGTCAATGTTGTTTGAATACAGACCAAACTAAATTATGTGGGGGTGACTGTTAGTGACGCATGACTCTTCTAAACCTTTTGTGATTTTCT